>NC_143559.1:110007500-110307500 GCF_054136105.1 Typopeltis vanoorti | reverse complement strand
TCAGCAATTTTCACATTTCCCTTGCATTATTAAAACTAAATAAATCCTCATCTCTTTGAATAAATTCAGAAAATAAAAGGATAAAAATATACTTCACATAGTGAATGTGAAGTTCTTAATGATATACAAATCATTAAAAACAATTGGAAAGCACTTCAACAGATGTTTTATCAATTTTTTAGTACATTCAAAAATGACAAAGGAAGGACAGTAAGGTACAATATTCCTCCAGTACCAAGAATGTAGGTATTATTTACTATATAAACAGAAATCCCTTTCCAAAGATATTTGCAATTTTATTTACACAAACAATACAGCAAAATCTTCAAGAAGTCTCCAAGAAGGGAGACCAGAGAGATTGCAGCAACTATCGTGGCATCTCTCTCTGCTCAGCAGCCTGCCAGGAAAAGTATATGCTAGGTACTTGGAAAGAAGGTGCAGGGGCATAGGTGAGTCAAAGTTCCAAGAAGAACAATGTGGCTTTTGTCCTGGTAGAAGCACAACTGACCAAATCTTCACTTTAACACAAGTCTTTGAGAAATCTTGGGAATATGCCAAGAATGTCTACACATGTTTTGTGGGCTTGGCGAAGACATATGACCGGGTTCCTTGGGATAAGCCTTGGCAAGTAGTAAAGGAGTATGGAGTGGATGGCCAACTACTAGCTGCCATCAAGTCCCTGTACGAATGCCAGGAGTTTTGTGTCAGGGTAAACAGCACAAAGTCTGAACCTTTCACAGTCTCCATTGGTCTCTGTCAAGGGTGTGTTCTGTCACCTCTCCCTTTCATAATATTTATGGACTGGATTGATAGGCACAGCCAAAGCATTGAGTCTGTGTCAGAATTGGAAGATGTAGTATTGGACGTCTGCTTTTTGCAGATGACCTAGTTCTGCTTAGCTCCTCCACAGATGACCACCAGCGGACCCTGGATAGGTTTGTAGCTGTTTGTGCAGAAGTCGGGATGAAGATTAGTGTGTGGCCAAAACGGAAACATTTGTGGTCTCAAGACAACCATCCCAGTGCACTCCACATGTGAGTGGGGTCCCACTGAGGCAGGTGGAGACATTGAAATATCTTGGGGCCATATTCACAAGTGATGGAAAGTGGGACGCAGAGCCAGATACTCGAATCGGCTCAGCAAGAGTAATATTGCAGGAGCTTGGCCGTTTGGTAGTATTGAAACGGGAGTTAAGCCAGAAGGCAAAGCTGGCTGTCTTCAATACAGTTTATGTCCCCATCCTCACTATTCATTACCCAGCTCTTATGAATATCAATATTCATAAGAGCTGGGTAATGACTGAAAGAATGCAGACACGAATCCAAGCAGATGAAATGAGGTTCTTTTGAGGGGTTGCAGGGCTGACAAGACTCGACAGAGTCAGAAGCTCTGCAATTCGGGAAACCTTCAATACTTAACTGCTGATTCTCCGTGTTGGGAGATCACAGGTACGACAGTATGGGCACCTGGTCAGAATGTCACAACAGAGGCTCACCAGCAGGCTCTCTTTGTCAAGCCAGAGGGTGGAAGGCCAAGGACTCGCTGGATAGATTATATCCAAAACGTTGGGTGGACACGTCTGGGAGTCCCATCAGAACACCTGAGCTTGGTGGCTGAGGATAGTGACCATTGGAAGTCCCTCTTGCACAACCCAATTGGGAAAGGTGGGCCTCGAAGATGGATGGATGGATACAGCAAAAACTCTGTTCTAATCACTTTAAATGCAGTGATTCTCAAACATTTTACCTCTGAGCCCCACCTGACAAGAGAAAACAATGTCAGCACCCCCCTTCCAGTTTTATTTATCAAAATAGTAGTCATACTAAGTTTGACATTTTATTCAGTTTATTTTGTGTTTTCTACATACTATTTAGCAGTTTTTGACATAAAATCATTAAAGCATAACAATATTAGGCCTAGAATAAAAATTAGTTTTAGCATTTGCAATTAATCAAAATATGTATTGAAATGAAACAATATTTAACTAACAAGTATTTAATTTTTCTCTGTAAAAATAATCAAACATTTAAATGTCAAAGTCTAATGTGATGGATGGGCCTGCTTTTGAGAACAAAGTTTATCAAAACGTGGTGTCATCAAAAGTTTTTCTTTCTGTATTTTTATTTGTTGTTATTTTTAAAACTGATTTAGGAAAGTAGGAAAGTATTCTGTGCCCCCCTTTCAGGCTATTCCCCCTGGGAGGGTTGTGCCCCACAGTTTGAGAATCAATGCTTTAATGGATTTCCCTCTCCTAAAAAACAATACTAGTCAAATTCAATTGCATTACTACTTAAATTTCAAAAGTTTTGATGGTATTGTATGTTAAAGAGTGACTACAGTAATTACACTTATTTTCTATTGCCATTTCAAATATTTATTAGGAGAGGTTAGAAGTTTGGTTGTCATAGATTATTAGCTGTACCACACATTTATTCAGCTATCACAACTGGTCAAAAATAATATGGAGCTTGCTTTGAAAAATATGACTTAACTAAGAGTTCTATTTTAAATAACTTAGATTTTCTCATATTTTAAATATAACAAAATCTAAGTTACATAAATTAAAAAAAATACTAAAGATGATTCATACCCTTTTCTGAAAAACAAACTTTTTATTGCATAATCTTACAATTCACTTGTTCCTCAAATAACAGCTCTTGTACCAATAAATACATCTATTTCATTTATTCATTTTCTATCTAACTAGAAAATGTTTAATAACTTGCTCATCCTGATTATTCTTACAGTAAAGAAAAAAAAATAAAACATTTAGTTTCTCATTGAGCAACTGACTGATGACTGTTTTCAACAGTCTGAATTTCTCTGAGAATATTAACTTTTGCATTACATCCAGGATAAAAAGAATATGTCATTTTATTTTTTGTGTACAGAGACTTCACGGAATCAACTGCAAGCACCTTTTTAAAAGCTTCACTCTCACTTAATACATCAAGATCCTGTCTTGGAATTTTAATTATATCCAATACCTTACCATCAACCTAAGAAAACAAAACATTATAATTACTTTTATGAAAAAATTCATGAATATTTTATTAAAAACATGAAATGCTGATATTTTGACTATATTTGACAATAAATTTTATTCTTGTTTTAATCCTTTAGCCAAGCATAAGCAAACAAGTTTATATAGGAAGTATCTTCATGACTAGTCTACAATGTGTACAGATGCTGTTAACTTCACATCCACCTCAGTATCCCATAATGCACACTTCCTTTTGGCCATGTATACTGCCATGCATTAAGGGAAGGGTCACCATTCAGACCAGTTTGACTAATTGAGGTCTCATTAGTGGGAGCCAGATCCAAAGATACTACGGTTAAATCAATGCTGAAACTGTTTCCACATACCATATATTTCCAAATATAAGGAAAACGTTTAGTTATATGATACAGTACATATGTTAAATAAGGCTGTCATCAAAGTTTGTGATATGTTAAAAGAATGAAAGTTAGCAAATGAAAGAACAAAAGCAGTATCACACATGAAAGGAAGGATGTGGAGATGCTGGAACTATAAAGTTGTATGGTAATTTCATAAAAGCAGGGGAAAAAACCTTTAGAATCTGAAAATCATAGTAGTATGAATTTGAATTATGCACAAAATAAATAAAGCCAGTGTTAGGCAAAGGACATATAAACAAAAATATATTGAATAAACTGAAACAGATAAACAACTTATATTTATAAAATTTTTGGCATATATTGAGGTCATCTTCTAGATTACATAAGTTGAAATGAACAAACTAGAATAGGGTATTTAAATTTAAATATAACAGGCACAATGTTTAAAATATGAATTTAAACAGTGTGCCTCTGTAGCCTCATGACAATGTTTCTGCTTCCACAATGCTACACTTCCAGAAGGAAAGATTGTTATAGATTTGATTCCAGTTGTCACTAGAGGGAATGCTTTTTTAAGAGTATATCATTTGGAAAAAGTGTTTTAATTGATACACAGCTGCAAGACAGGAAGGCCTGAACATGACTATCATGCTTAAAGATAATTTATCACTTATATATACTTATACTCATTAATTTATTTTTAGGTGCTATATACAAGTAATTTTAAGATTTGTTAATTTTTAAATGGAAACAATGGGATCCAGATGGTTAATTGAATGGATTCTTCTGTTGCACATAACACCAGGAGAATCTATTATGGTCTCAGATCTATTATTCATGTTTTTTTAACAGATTTTTAGTTCATATAAAAATATTGAAAAATATATTGAATTATGGAAACACATATTTGGAACTCTTAGCAAAATTCTGGAGGTTACTGGAAAAAAAGTTTAGAAACAGAAGGAAGAGAGCACAAAAAAAAAAAAAAAAAAAAACTCAGAGATCATAAAATGAGATGAAAACTGAAGATAAGGATGTTTACAATATTTACTTTGAAAGACTGTTAACAAAAGAAGCAGTAACGAAACAGCAGTAGAAAATATTCAAAAGGAATGCAAACAAATCTACATATCAATACTTGAGGTAAATCATCAAAAACCCAAAATGTAGAAAGACAGTTGAAATAGATGATATCCAACCAGAGATGCTCAAATATGGAGGTATATATTTCATAGTTGCTGCACTGCATAATCCAGAAGTCTTGGTTGAGAATCAGAAGGCTGAATTCCAGACAATTTTAGAATGGTGCTCATTAGTATTGATAATGAGAGTATCCATATATATATATATATATATAAGGGAAATAAAACCGAATCGAATGTGACAATCACAGGGGGATTTCTATACTGTGTATTTGAAGTATAAACATCATATAAACAAACTTGAGAAAAGACTAAGAAAAATTGTGGAAGGGAAACTTGGATAAAAAGCAACCTTGATTCAGGCCAAATAGAGACTGCAGGATTATATTTTCAATTTAAGACAAATAGTTGAAAAATCATGGGAATATAAAAAAGATCTCTGTATTTAAGTTTTGTAAATCAGGAAAAAGCATATCACATGATACTAAGGAAAGTTGTTCAGAAGGCTACAATTATAAGATGTAAATGGAATTATACTGAGCAACACACAGTCTATATCTGAGTTGTAAGTCAACAATTACAATAGAAGGAAGCACATAGTATACAAGGAAGAAAGAAGATGGTTTGATGTTAAATCAGGTGTGAGATAAGGGTACACATTATCTCCAATGTTATTCACCATTTATATGGATCACATGTTGAAGGAAAGCAGCATTAAACCTGATATCAAAACTGGATATGTTAATCTCAGCTCTTTACTCTGTGCAGATGATGTTAAACTCTCAAATAAATCCAGTAAAAGTCTGCAGAACTTCCTAACTAAACTAAATAACAACTGTAATAAATTTGGTACGAAAATCAGTAATGAAAATATGAAGACTATCAAAATAGGCTGCAAACATCAACTACATCCTGAACAGGAAACCTACAGAACAAATAAAACATCTGAGCTATTTAGACACAACTTTTAGTGAAGATGGGAAATGTAATAAGGAAATAAATAGACAAAAGAATTAGCAAAGGTGAATAAATCAACGGAATAAATTTATATGAAATAAGAGAGAAAAATTAGTCAAAACTATAAACTAGCTGTATATAAGACAGTATTCAAACCAATTTTGACATATGGATCTGAGAGTAGGATTAGAAATAAAATGCTTGGTCAAAGTTTTTATTTCTACATTGGTGTCCAAAAGCTAGGGACAAACTACATTTTTAATTTATATCAAAACAATTTTCCTAAGGACATAGTTAAGCAGTTAATGTACAGGGCTTACAGAAAACTATGCGGACAGACATTTCAGTATGAAATATGTCCACTCCAAACTGTGATGCAGTTGAACATTGTATCATGCTTAGTACCAAGTGATAGAAGAATTCTTGAGGCAAACTGGGCAACTCCTCCTTCAGAGCAAGGATAAGGCCTTGTCTGTTTTCTGGAGAGACAAGATTTCAAGCAGCAATGCATCTGCCCATTGTGTCCCAAACATGTTCAATTGGGTTGAGACCTGGGGAGCGTGCTAGCCACTCGATTTGATTAATATTCTCGGTCTCCAGAAGTATCCCTGCTGCTCATGTACGATGTGGTGTGGCACTGTCATTCATAAAAATGAATTCTTCACCAACAGCAGCATGGACAATCGAACATGATGTTGAAGAACTTCGTTGCAATATCATAGTCATTGGACCAGTCATAGTCCCTTTCACCAGCACTTGTAGCTCGGCGTGTTCATTAGGCATAATGCCTTCTCACACCATGACCCCAGCAATGCTGTACCTATCCCTTTCAAGAACATTCTTACAATGGTAGCAGTAACCTTTTATGCCAGATCAAGGGTCGTCTAAAATTGGAGGAAAGAGTAATATGCCTCTCATCTATAAAGATTACATTAGCTGATTGGTGTAGAAAATGTACTCTACGATGAGCTGTGGATAAAGAGATGTGCCGACTACAGACCTTCAGGTATATAGGCCTACTTGTTGCAGACGTCTTGCCACAGTTTGTTGAGATATCTGCACACCTGTGCTTGAATGAAGTCGATTTGCAAGCTGACCTGCTGTGGCGCATCAATTATGTTTTACTGTTATAACCAAAAATCTGTCTTTGTGCTCCATGGTTGAATGAGGGCAACCTCTTAGCAAATGTGTGGTGCAATGCTTCCAGAGCCTGGATACACTGATATATGAGATTACAAACTCTCATAATATCAGTAATTCTGTGGCCTTCTTCACGCTTTCTAATAATTCTTCCCTGCTTGAAATCATCTAGATGATGTTTGTGAGACATTACAAGGCATCTAAGTTTGCAACTTTATTCCTTCATGAAAACAGCTTCCTTCAAACACAATTTGCTTAGTGCAGCATTTTGCTTTTATCCTGTTGAGTACTACCATGTGATCCCCTTGCTCGCAATTCGAAAATTTGAATGTGTACCTGCTTTCTACTCTAAATTGTCAGTTATACAAATTCACACAAGCTGATTCGTCAGAATTTGCAGTTGTAATCTTCATAAAGTGTTTGTCCTTAGGTTTTGGACACCAGTGTATTTGATCAATTGCAGTAGCAAATTAAAAATGAGAAAATTAGAAAAGAATTTAGCATTGTCAGCAGAGGTAATCTTGAGTATAGTCATTTAAAAGAATGGGAAGGGTTAACAAAAACAGGTATCTGTTTCAGGATTGCAGGAAAAACACCTAGAGAAGAGAAAGACCAAGATCTAATTGGACTGATATAGTAAGAAGTGCCTTACAAGACTGAAGTATAAGATATGACAATACTGGAGACTCAATGGATAACAGACTAATTTGGAAGAAAATTGTTGATAGGAAGTTAGTAATTATACAAACTTTTTATGTAGTATTATCATGAAATCCTGTACACACTTTGATAGTATATATCAGGAATTTGTGATGGTGGTAATGATAATGATATCTGTATAAAGGTATTGCTTAGTAAAAAATAATATTCTTTATTTTTCTGTATTATTTTACCCCAAAATAGAAATATATGCTTGTGTAAATTCAACTCGTGTCAAATTTCCTTACATAAATAGTAAGGAACAGTGCATGCATGCCCCTTACTATTGAACATGGAGGTACTGCGTATTTGTATGCAGTGTTTGTATGCACTGGAGTAGAAAACAATCATGGTTACAGGAACAGAAGTGGAAAAGTGATCTTATGCATTACACAATAAAATTGATCTTAAGAGGAAAATGAAATTTATAAAGGAAAAAAAAATATCTGGTGTTTCTCTGATAATTATCTTTAAAAAAATATTTTTTTTTAGGTATATAATGTGTTCTGCTGCATATTTAGAAGTTTTCAAAGTTGATTTTTGTGTCACAGAAGACATTAAAAATGTCTTTACCATAAGTTCCTCTTGCTATGTGCAAACGCAACAAACACTCTTAAACATGACGCGCTGCTTCCATATCACAACGATTTCATAATATAATGTGTTTCCATGACAAAAATCTCTATGTTATGCCAGTAAAGATGATTTTAACATTAGTATGAGGTGGACAAAGCACCTGGAGGATAGATCCTAATGCCTTATAGTCTTAAAAGTCCAAAGAAAAATGGATGGCATTCTAGTTATCAAGGAGCTTTATAAAGAGAAGAAAGAAGACACTGCTCACTCATCTCTTAATGCACCAGTATAAACACACTGTGAATACTTATGCAATAAAGTGTGATTAACAGGTTAGTGGATTAAATCCAACTTATGTAAATTCTGAGTTAGGTAAACTTTGCAGAAAGAAACTCTTAATATAAGTAAGAAATGTCTGTTTTTATGTCTGTGCTCACTGAGCACAGTAAAATATACACTTTATCTCTCTCTGCTCAATGAAGTTACAAAAGGATACATAACGATAAAAATTTATGCACTGTTTAAGAGATACTTGTGCCATAATGATAAGAACCATCTATATGTAAACACAAGTATAATGAAACAAAAAAAAAATCTTTTCATTTGCCAGATATTTCAACTGGAAATAACAGGTCATCTTCAGTGGCAGAAGGCTAATATGTACAAGGTAGAATATCAACAAAACTAATTATTTAAAAAGTGGTAAGGGCCATGTGATGATATAAAGAGTAGTGTGATATGGGCATGATACAGTAATTGATAAACTATTGATGTCTGATAAAAATGAGACTTCATCAAATTTCCAGCAAGGAGAGGAAGTTATGATTCAAATTAGGAGATGATTCATTAGGGTTTCATATTATTCTTCAGACTGTGTATGGATGGTTCTTCATAAAAAAATAATAACAAATAAAAAATAAATAAATATATTCAATCCTTAATTCATGAAAATTATTAAGATTTACATGAAAAAAATATCCATTGAGCTTTTTTTTGACTTCCTCTATAATTGATATTTTTAAACTATTTAAAGTTTCAAACATTAAAATATACTATGCTGAAATAATTTTTATTGGGAGACTGTTTCAGAATGAAACATTCTGGTATGTATATTACTATTGTCACATGATCTACGCTGCTGTATAAAAGCAGGGCTTAGAAAATTTAGTGCTGGCTTAACAGTCTGACATACACCTCACTCGCTAGATGTACTCTACCCAGGCTAACATCTCAACTGAATAGAAGAAATGAACTTTAACATATATGAGGGGAGGAGGAACTGAAAAGGTCTGATAAACACCTAGAACACAAATGATGGATTGTGCAACAAGAGAAAGACTTTTTTTCTCAGAGGATTGTAAATAATGCAGCAGCATTGTACCAAGTGTATAACACTTCGTGGGGAATATGCAGAATAACGTGTAGGTTACATGGTTCTGCCTGAACTCCTTCGTGGTGATTATCACAACTTCTCAGTCCCCCCCCCCCCATAAAGTGACCAGATTCAGTAATAAACAGTCATCTAATATATCATATTAGAATTATGACTTATATCACTAGTGCCATGAAATGAAAGAAGTGAATGAAAGCTATAAAGTAAGATAAGGAAATCTTGAGCCAGAATAGATCATAAAGCAAGAAATCTAGGTTTGATAACCTTTAAGAATGTCTTATTTGACAAAAGCATGTATTCCTTCCTTTTTTACAAAAGACATCATGCAAGATGTAGTTAGAACCGTTGAGCTGGACTGTAGTTGTGGAGAAGGCTAATTGAAGTTCAGTTAGGAAATGTAGATCATTTAGATGTAAGTGGTGACTTATTTATGTTTAAATTATAATGATGCATACATGTTTGACCTGTTTGTCAAATTTTGTTTTATCCAGACTGACTGAGCACTGCATCTTAAGTGTCATTAGTGTGAGCAAAGTGACTCATTAGTAAACACTCTGAGCCCAGATTACCATAAGTTAGACTGTTGCAAATTAAGAGCTGCCTGAATTTTTTTTTTTAATGTATACTGATGTCAAACTTTTTCTGATCAAACCTTGTGTGCACCAATTCTATACAATATACAGTACTAAAATAAATGATTAGGTTACCTTAATAACTAAATCCAATTCATAATCCATATCAACTTCTGGCCATGGCTGTTGGAGAACAGATTTTGTCTGTTGGAGGAACGATTAAAAAATAAATTAGTAAGTTAAGTAAGTAATGAAAAATGTTATTTTAAACTTATACTAAAACTAGATTAATTCAGTAACAGATGATAATGGACTATAAGCTTATTACCTGTTCAATTTTATAAGCCCAAGCCGTTATTTGTTACTGAACCTTAAAGAAAAAGATATTTATGAGAAGGAATTATCAGATTTTTTCAATAGGCAACATTCAATTTCTGCCTATTGGAAATCTTTAATAGCATATACATCCATCTGATTGCACATCATCATCATTATGATTCTTGTAGATAGACTTATACGTTGGTAACAAGACTATTAGATTATTTAAGGAATTTACAATGCATACTGGAATATTAATTAAAAGAAACTTTAATAAATATCTCCTATATTTCGGCAATGTCACATTGTCATCTTCATGGGAACATACAACTATGACACATGCACGCAGGCACTACAAAAAGCAAATGAGGCAGAAGAGAGAAAACTACTGTTGTTCCTAGAGTCCTAAAGGTGTCCCTAGCAGGCTATGGTGTAATCTAGCGCGCCTCCTCATGGTGCACCCTGGGTAACGCTAACTGAGCTATAGCGATTTGGCAGCCAGTCTAACACTTAGTTCTCCTGGCTAAGACATGCAGTCAAACAATACTGATTTTTCTAATTTTATTGATGATGATGATGCTAACAAAAACTGGGATTTAGTCTTAAGATGTGTCAACTGAATATCGAGGGAATTAATAGAGCAAAATGTGACTATCTCTGCAAAATACTACAAGAAAATAACATTGACATTGTGCTTCTTCAAGAAACGCATGCTGAAAACGAAGACAATCTTAATAGAAGAGGAAAAATAACTGGTTACACTCTGATTGGTGCTACATACCACCGGAATTATGACATTGCAACATATATCAAGGATGATATAGAAAATGCTCCTGTCCTGACAATGAGATGTGAAAACGATACTCATCTTGTGAGTGTGAAAGTTCACAACATGACAACAGACATGACTTTAACATCTTGGCCTATAGATGTGATACAGACTTATCAACATCCAACAGTATGGACTGGTGATTTTAATAGCTATCATGAAGAATGGAAGTACTGTGATAACAACGATTGTGGTACTACCCTCATTCAAAGGGCAGAAATAAATAATATACATCTTGTATTTGATGCCAAGGATAGAAACACCTTTAGATCATCAGCATGGCAAACAGAGTCTAATCCGGACTTATGTTTTGTTTCAATAAACACAGAAGGGCAACCATTACCAGCAAGACGATATGTACTTTCTAACTTTCCACACAGTCAACATCGACCAGTGTTACTGGGAATTGGTATGACACTACCTATAGCAAGATCCTTTCCACAACTGCATTGGAATTTTAAAAAAAGCAAAGTGGAGAAATTTTGTGAATGAATTGGATAAATGTGTTCATTGGATACCTGCTAGAGTTGCGGAGTACAAGAAATTTGTAGGAGCAATCATATCAACTGCGAAAAAATATATCCCCAGATGTGACAGAAAAGATTATGTCCCCGGATGGAATGAAGAGAGTGATCATGTTTACAGAGAGTTCCTGAAAAGTGAAGATCCTGAAATAGCAGATGAATTACTATATAGCCTGAACTCATCTCGAAAAACAAAATGGATTGATACTGATACGGTTGAAAACCTTGACTTCAAACGATCGAGTAGAAAAGCTTGGAATCTTCTCCAACAACTATCCACAACTAATCTACCTAATAGAAAAAGCACAATTATCTCTCCTGAGAAAATAGCTAATCAAATCATTAATATGTCAAGGGCACCTAGGGACCGTGAACATACCAAGAAAATTAAGAAAGAACTTAGAGCTTTAAAAACAAATGCCCTGCTTTCTCACAATATGCCTCAATCTTCACTATAGATGAAGTAAAAGCCGTCATAAAAGATATCAAAGCAGGCAAGGCCCCAGGCTTTGATGGTGTCCACCCTGAATTTCTGATTAATAGTGAACCAAATACTATAAAATGGCTCTGTGAATTCTTTAATGATATATTATTGACTGGATGACTATAGTCAGTTTAAGAAGTCAAAAATAGTTGCTATTCTTAAACCTGGAAAACTGCCCCAGGAGGCAAAAAGTTACAGACCTATTGCTTTATTGAGTTGCACCTATAAAATGTTAGAACGCCTTCTGTATAACAGATTGTCATCATCATCATCAAATTCCTGCCATGTACCCTCAAGGGGTGTACAGGATATGACAGTACTACATGAAAACTTTACATCATTACTAACTTCCTATCTACAATTTTCCTCCAAATCAGTCTGTTACTCGTCAAGACTCCAACATTATCAGATCTTATATTTCTATTGTTAAGGCACTTTGCCGTATCAATCCACCTATTGTCCATACCAATTATGCAGCATGTCCCGATTGAACAAGCTGATTTTAGAGAAAAACGTGATTGCTGTGATCAAGTGCTGCCTCTAACATCATATATAGAAGCTGGATTTCAGAAGCAAGAAAAAACATCAGCTGTCTTCTTGGACCTAACAGCAGCCTAAGATACAGTATAGCGTAAAGGTCTTATATACAAATTTCTTAGCATTGTCCCATGTAAACAGACTGCACACTTAATTTCTTCCATGCTCACTGGACGTTTCTTTCAAGTTATATTAGGAAATAAAATGTCCTGACAACAAAAACTTAATAATGGTCTTCCACAAGGGGTCAGCATTGGCACCCTTACTTTATAATCTATACACATATGACTTGCCTGTTACCATCTCACACAAGTTCTGTTAAGCTGATGACACTGTAATTGCCATTCGACACAAAAACATAAGTCAGGCTGAAGACGTACTTACAAAAGATCTGAAAACAATAAGTGAATATTACAAAAAACGGAGGCTCCAGCTCAATCCAGACAAAACAGAAGTATCAAGCTTTCACCTTAATAATCACATGGCAAATGTGATTATTAAGGTGAAAGATTAATTTTTGAAGGATGTTTGCTATGACATAATAAGTTTCCAAAGTACTTGGGTGTGACCCTGGACCGCATACTCTCTTACAAGCAACACCTAACAAATGTTTCTGTTAAGTTAAGAACCCGTAACAACATAATACGAAAACTAATCGGCACGACATGGGGAGCAACGGCTGATAATCTGTGGATTACACCTCTTGGTCTAGTTTTCTCTGTTGCCGAATAATGCTCACTAGTGTGGCTAAATAGCACATGTTAAACTTGTTGATAGCCAACTAAATAATACAATGAGACTGATTTCTGGCACAATTAAATCAACGCCCACACACACTGGCTTCCAGCTCTTAGCAACATTGTTCCACCGAATCTGCGCAGGACTAAGGCTCTCTTACAGGAATATAAGAAAATCTTGGAGAACACAGCCCTACCAATATATTTAGATCTCCCAGACTTAAACTGTACGACGATTGAGATCAAGACATCCACCTACAATTAGCCCAACTACTACTACAATCTAACTTTGACCTGAAGCAAAAGTGGCAAGAACAGCGGGAGAGCCAGACAAATGACATCACAAAATTTTCTCTCAAAGAATTACAAGAAAGTTTTGATGCTTGCTCACACCTTCCACAAAAATCCTGGACACAGCTTAATAATAGAATATGAACTGGTCATGGTGTATGTGCGGACATGCTTTTTAAATTGGGTAAATGACCATCCCAGCAATGTGATTGTGGAGCTCAAAGATAAACTGTGGACAATATTGTGACTCAGTGTTATCTCAGAGAATATTCAGGAGCCAAATTGGACTTTTTAAGTGCTACACCCGAGCTCTGAACTATCTGACCAATATGGATGTAACCATTTAATTTTATTGGTTTTTAAAATGACTTTTGACTTTTAATTTTATATGTTTTTAAAGTGAAAGTGTACTGTACTGCATGTTTTGTTATTCATGCCATATGAATAAATAAATAAATAAATATATTGGGTTGTCTTGGCTGCTGGGCTGAAGTTCTCAAGATGCAAGCTTCCCAAATTTGTTGAGGTTTAAAAAGTTTTTTTAGAGCTGAGGCTGATTCCATGAACAATCTTTCATATTTAAATTTGCATGCAGTGATGTGGCTTTCTTCCAACATATTCTGTGACAGGTATACAGAGCATGGTCTGCAAGCCCAGATTGGCTGTACTGGTGAAACCGAATGTAGTCTTTGTGTTCCGAAAACCTGACATTTACTGTCCTGCCTGTTTGGCCAAAGTAGGGCAGTTTACGCTGCAAGGGACATGGTATACCCCAGGTAGGTCTAGTGGAAGTGGTTGGTCTTTGGTGGAGCAGATAAGGAATGCCAATTTTTTATATAGTTTGTAACAAGAAGTCAGGTCATATTTTTTTTAAGATTTTGGTTAACTTTTCAGAGGTGCCCTGGATATAGGGAATGGTGATGGATTTAGTGTAATTTTTATGAAAGGGGAGGTGGGGATTGTGGTTAACTGGTTTTAATATTTTTTGGAATTTTTGGTGGTTGTAGCCATTGGCTAAGAAAGTGTTAAGGATGTGGTTTAGTTCAGTGGTTAGGGCATTGTCATCTGAACAGATTAATTTTACCCTGTTATATAGTGTTTTTATAATCCCATATTGTTGTGATGTGGGGGGGGAGGATTGCTGGTGAATGTATCTGCCTGTATGGGTGGGTTTTCTGCAAACAGAGAGAGCAAAGGATCCATCAGGCTGGTGAGTGATTAGAGTGTCTAGGAAAGGGAGAATGTTGTTTTCCTGTTTTTCCAAGGTGAACTGGATTCTGGGGTGTTGGTTGTTTAAGTGTAATAAGGAGTGGGGTGTATCTGAGCCATGTGGCCAAATAGAGAACACATCATCAATGTAGTGAAGCCAAACAGTGGGTTTTTTTGGGGCTGAGTTTAAAGCTTTCTCTTCAAAAGTCTCCATAAAGAAGTTGGCCAGGAGTGGGGAGAGTGGTGAACCCATGGCTGTCCCGTCTATCTGTTTGTAGAATTTTCCTTGCCAAATAAAATAGCCTGAGTTTATTGTGAAATGAAATAGGGCTGAGATATCAGGATGAAATTTGGCTTGGATGAGCTCTAAGTTTTCCTCGAGTGGGACATTTGTGAATAGGGAGGAGACGTCAAAACTGACTATTGTGTCAGTATATTGGAGTGAGAGGTTTTCTATACTGGCTTTGAAGTAGGCTGAGTTTTTTTGTGTGATGGTGTGGCTCACATAATCATTTCCTACTCTGCTATTTAGATCCCCAACTTTTCCTTTTTAATTGTGTCAGTTGCTTTTTCTAAAGCTTCAAAAAATTCCTCCACTTCTACCTTAGTAGAACCTTCTGTGGGAACATAGGCACAAAAAAGTCTCATTGTCCAGTTCCCCCATTCTGATATTTGCCCACATCACTCTACTTGATATTGCTTTCCATTCAAGAAGATTAGCCTTATTTTTTGTTCAATACTATGGCTACTACATCTTTTCTCTGATTGTCATTGCCTGAATATAACATTTTGTATTTATTCCTCAGAAAGATCTGACAAGTTTTGCCTTTTTTGTTTCCGTCACCCCTATTATGTCAATCTGGTACTTATCCAGTTTCTCATTTAGCTCCATTTCTTTGCCATTCAGGCTTATTATGTTGATAGTACCGATCTTGAACTGTGGTAACGACTTGGGGTGCATTTTAGGATTTGTTCCAGTAGCTGACTTTTCGCTGTTTGCCCTGATTCCCTGGCGAAAACAATGGGGACCTTGTTTAACCAGACAGCACCCCAGCCGGCATGAAATTCTGTCATTTTGTACCATCATATTATATTTTGGTTTAAGCCAATAAGAATACAATTTAGTTGGCTAAATCCCAAATTGCCATCCTCATTTGTTCAGTATCCAGGTAGATACTGTAGATTATTTTATCAAAATATGGCTGACTGTATACCTAGAGTCCGAATAATAAATCAAGTAAGGGTTAAATGGATGAATAACACCATTAAGCTTGAGCTGCAAAAAAAAAGAAACAACTATGGAGGGAATTTAAGGAGAAAGGTGACCAGCAGGCACATGAACGGTATAAAGCCCAGGCCAGAAGGGTAACGAGTGTGGTAAGAAAAGCAAAAACGGATTATGAAAGAACATTAGCCATGCAGGCTAAAGAAAATCCCAAACAGTTTTTTTGATATGTTGCAAGTAAAAGAAAAAATATATATGGCAGAATGATTTTAAAGAGTGCCGATGGTAGGGAGGTAACCGAATCAGTTGATATAGTTGAATTACCGAGCAAGCACTTTGCAAGAATATATCATCCAGGTGGTGACATTGCAGGAATTAATGAACCAATAGATTATACAGGAATTGTGGTGAATGAAGGGGAGGCAAGTAGTCTATTACAAAACCTCAATGTCAATACGTCTGTGGGATTGGATGGTATACCAGCTATGTCGTACATGAAGCAGCTAAAGAATTGTCAGAGCCCTTGACCATTTTGTTTAATTTGAGTCTTGGGTCTAGGTTAGTCCCGAGGAGATGGAAAGAGATAAATAGTTCCACTGCTGTTGTAAATTACTGACCGATTAGCATATCAGGAATCGTTGTCAAGATCTTGGAGAAATTAGTCAAGAAAAAAATACAGGATTGGATAGATGAAAATGGGATACTGTATGGGGGACAACATGGTTTTATGAAGGGTAGATTATGCCTCAGTAACTTGCTCACACTTTATAACACAGTGACAGCTGAACTGGATAAGGGTAATGGGTTTACAGTGATTCTACTGGACCTTGCTAAGGCCTTTGACAGGATACCACATGGAATTCTAATCAGTAAACTGCAGCATATGGGGATGGATATAGGGTATTGGTGAGATGGATAGGAGGGTGGTTGATGGAGAGATATCAGAAGTGGTTTATTCAGGAGTAGAGTCCAAAAGACAGCTTGTGACTAGTGGTCTGCTGCAGGGTTCTGTTCTTGGACCACTACTTTTCAATTTGTTCATTAACGATATAGGAAAGGATCTAAGAGGAACAGTTCATTTATTCACTGATGATGCAAAGTTGGGTAGGGCAATAGTGAATGCAGAAGATGTCAAAATCTTGCAGAACGACTTGGATAGATTGGAGTTCTGGGCTAAGGAGAATAGATGGCAATTTAATGTGCCAAAATGTAAGGTTATGCATTTTGGGGTGAAAAGATTAGCAGCAGTATATCACACTGGTGGAACTGTACTCTAGGAGATTGATGAGGACAGGGATATGGGAGTGTTGGCGGATAGGGAGTTGAAGTTTAGAGGCACATCACAAAAGTGACTAAATCAGCTCATCAAATCACTTGGTTGCTGAAAAATACTTTAACAAGCAGAGACAAACAAGTTATTATTCCTCTGTATCGAGCCTTGATAAGACCCCATCAAGACTACTGCGCCAGGGTTTCTTCTTGATGGGGAGGAGGTGGAAGGATCCAGAGGCGAGTGACCAAGATGACAGCAGGTCTATGGAATGAACCTTATGAGAACAGGTTGAAGATTTGTGGGTTGTAAAAATTGGTGGATAAGCGGAAAAGAGGTGATATGATTGAGACATTCAAATTACTGAAGGGTTTCTATAAGATTAATTCAGAAGATATTTTTTAGAATAGGACTGGTGGTGGGAAGACTAGGGGCCATACATGGAAGCTGGGCAAGAATGTGGTTAGCAATGGTGTTAGAACTAGGTTTTTTACTTGGAGAGTGGTGAATGAGTGGAATAAGCTGCCAGAGTCTGTTGTGGGTGCTATGACTGTGAATGAGTTCAAGGCGAGGTATGATAGATACTGTGTGAATGTTGAATAATTGTTCTTAACATGATGTTAGGGCCTCCCTCAATGAGTCTGTCGACTCCTTAGAGTTGCCCGAAATAATAATAATAATAATAATAATAATAATAATACCTAACAGGGTGCGCCACGAGAAGGTGACGACTGGACATTAGGTTGGAAGCCCTGGTCAGTTCTCCTCATTCCTTTAAAGGCAATTCAGGTCTCCTCTCAGTTATATAGCTTTGACCCTTAAGCACCCGGAAGGGCAAATGGCTAAATTAATTGTCTTTTTTTTTCTATTTTCTCATTCTATGTATGTTATATTATATTGCTCTGGATTAATAATTACATCTAACTTACATCTAATTACAATCTTATTTAAATAACTCTTAGCAGAAAATAACCCTTAATGTAAGTAGGGGATTTCCTTGTATATTAAAATAATTGATTTCAAATTAAATAAGTGTGCACAATTGTTTTTTTTTTTTACCTTATCAAAATATGACAGTCCTTTTGCAACATCAGTAAATCCTATCCATAATTCAGAGGCAAAATGTGGAGCAAATGGAGCCAACATTACTATAAGAGCAGCAAGAGTTTGTTGATATTCCACACTCGTTTTTAAAACTCTCAAAGGAACTTGCTGAAAGAAAGGAAAAAAATTTTTAAAAAAATGCATATTACACATTATTTTGAAAACAAAGTTGTAAGAAGCACGGTAGAATCTTATTTTGGTAAGGTAAACCATGTTTTATCTTATATGTTATAACAGTGCTGAAAAATATACTAATTTAGACGCTGTACTGTAAAAAATCTACTCATACTATAAAAATCTACTCATGCTTGTTCACTAATATCAAGAGCATAATATTTTAATGAACTATTGTTGGATCGTCCATCCTGTCTTTTGATCTGCCATCTTGTTTTAACGTTGTTCTTATTAAGGTTAATTAATTGTATATTGATTACTAATCCAAATATAGAGAAATTTCTATTATACTGCACCACCCTATATTCAGATTAGTCTATGCAAAATAGTGGAATCAAATATTAATTAACTTTAGCAGTCTAATTTTTATATATAGGCCGAATTTGACATCAACATTTAAGGTTCCCGCTAGGTCCGATAATTTTATGAATGGTGCAATGGAAAAGAATCACGCTAACAACAAATTCAAATCAATAAAACAAAACATTTAATGCAGAGTTATATAATATATACATAAGCATACTTTGGATACAAGATAATGCAAAATTAACTCTGTTCAACAATTCATAACATTCACTCAACTCTTGGTATAAAATAATAAATTTAGTTTAATCCTTTATCCAAGTGTGTGCAAACAAAGTTTGCGCCTGAAAGTATCTTCAGGACTAGGGTCAAGTGATACAACACCGAGCAACTCCTTGCAAAGGTGGAGCAAGCTACCAACACTCCTATCTCAGTATCTCCCATAATGCAAAACACATCTCCTTGTGGATATGTATAATGTTATGTAATGTTATGCATTAAGGGAAGGGCCACTACCCAGACTAGTTTCGACCTTTATTGAGGTCTCTTCAGTGGGAGCCAGGCCCAAGTGGAGATACCAAGGCAGAAGCATTAGCAAGGTCATCTCCTCCTATAGGAGCTGCCAAACGGTGTGCCACCTTTTTATTAAATTACTCTGGATTTTCACTTGGTCAGACTATAATAAATTTAGTTTAATCCTTTATCCAAGTGTTGGATAAAGGATTAAACTAAATTTATTATATGCAGAAAGTATTTTACCTTGGGTATAATAAATGTTAAAAATACCAAGCTATTTTAAACCTGGTTTTACTCCATTTCCCAAGTAAGCAAACAGACAAACAAGTCAAGTTTGCGCCTGCACGTATTGGAAGTCTAGCTGATCCTCAAAGTAGTGCAAGACCAAGGCAACTCTTGGTAAAAGTAGAATAAGCTCTGATCACTAATCTTAATATTTACCCTTAATGCAAAGCACATCTCCTGGAGGAGATGTATCATATTTCGTATTAAAGGCAAGGGGCCACTACCCAGACCAGTTTTGACCTTTATTGAGGTCTCATCAGTGGGAACCAGGCTAGAAATACCAAGAAATACCATAAATTTATTATAGTCTGACCAGGTGAAAAATAAACTTTCAACATCTTTCTCTAAATCCAGAGTAATTTAATAAAAAGGTGGCACACCATTTGGCAGCGCCTATAGGAGGAGATGACCTTGCTAATGCTTCTGCCTTGGTATCTCCACTTGGGCCTGGCTCCCACTGAAGAGACCTCAATAAAGGTCGAAACTAGTCTGGGTAGTGGCCCTTCCCTTAATGCATAACATTATACATATCTGCAAGGAGATGTGTTTTACATTATGGGAGATACTAAGATAGGAGTGTTGGTAGCTTGTTCCACCTTTGCAAGGAGTTGCCCGGTGTTGTACCACTTTACCCTAGTCCTGAAGATACTTTCAGGCACAAACTTTGTTTGCATACACTTGGATAAAGGATTAAACTAAATTTATTATAGTCTGACCAAGTGAAAAATAAACTTTCAACATCTTGGTATCAAACATTGAGTCTTTAAAATCTAATTTCTCCCTAATAAACAAAGATAGCTCTAAAGTTCAATATCACTGAAATTCACAGCAAATATTTTAACAATTTTATTCTCTATTTATCCCTTAGTCAGAAATCACATAGTTCAGTCAAGAGGTAGTTATCACTTTAAGGGGGGAAGACTATTAATCTTCTAGCTTCGGCTAATTTCAGCATAAACACCACAGTAAATGTTAGGATTTAACAGGAGGAGTTAATTCTTATAACTTCACTCTAAAATGCTATAAAGTACAACTGTTCTTACCAGAATAAATCCTTTCACATATTATTCACTGAGGCACACTCAAAACTTTAGTTAACTATCACACTGGAGCTACACATTTCAAAAGTAATCTTCTTTAAATTAACTTAATCTTTTATCTCAGCACATCACAAATGCAGACACACTTGCACTAGAAAATTCACTTATTCCTCATATACTACTTTGCAATAGAATCAGTTTTCCACTAATCTTCCTTGAAAGCTCTGGAATTCAACATTAACTTCAGAATTCCATATCAATATTCTGAGTTGTCAATTTACATCTCAATCCTTCGTAATCTGATTACAGCACTTAATTCTTTGTATTACAGCCTCTTACTTAACTCCGTGCTGCTAATAAATTATTTCCTCATCTCTATTGTACTGTTCTGGGTGCTGTTCTTGTGCTGAGTACTCCAACTGTACTCAGTCCCTAGTTCCCCAGTTCTAGTGCTGACTGACTGCTTTTGTTTATTCTTGCTTTCCGTTTATATACCTTCACTCCTTTTTCCCACCAAAACTTGTTCTCACCGTCTAGCTCATATCAACTCCATCTCATGTCCATAACTCATGCGCTACCACGCTCGTTCTTTCTACTTTTAACTCCATCTCCATGACAACAATTAGAGTAGTACATAAGCATAACATAACATTTTACATTTACATACAGAAATAAAATAAAAGGATATTTTTCAATTCAAATAATATAAAATTAAATATGATGAAATTCTTGCACTATTAATATAGAAATAAATAAAATCATCTGAACGTTATTTTTATACAGAAACCTTTCCATTATTAATGCATATCCTAGATTAAATAATTAAATAAAAAAACTCAAAGGTAATTATATGAATAATAGTTTATAACAAGAGATTTATATTAAATAATATCTACAATTGTAGCCTTTGATGTGATGGATTATGTTGGATTCTGAAGGAGTATTAATAATTTTAATTTCTCTTCATTCAGAATCCATCACTATTTGTGCTTTTACTATCTCTGTTGATCATTTTAATCTGAAGAGTTAAAAACAGAGTCAAGTCCATTAAGAAAGAAAAGAACTACATTTAACACTTGCTCATTATATTCATAAACATGAAACACTGCTCCTCGTTATTTAGATACAATGTGTGGAGAAGACGTTACTAAAGTTAAGAAACTGATATATATATGAAAAAAAATTATTGTAATTATAGCTCATTTCAGCTATGTTTTTATAGTCAGCATTAAAATTAAGTATGTATCAAGTACCATTACAGATGTTTAAGTAGGGGGCAGGCATTCCACTTTCTCCAGATATCCAATTTGCATGTGCCATTCCTGTGCAAAAAATATCTTCACATTTATCTTCACCTAAAGGCAATTTGTATTTTTTAAGTTTTGTTAACATGTAACAAATATTCTTTACTTGTTAGGTGTCTTACTCTGGAGAAAAATCCTCAGTGGAAATCTGTATAGAAAATCACAAAGATTGCACCCAACCAACTTTCTTCAATGTGACAAGTATTAGATCATAGTTATGCGTCTTATATTTAATTATTAAACAGTACAATTAAGAACAAAATAAGACATTTGAAGAAGATAAAGCAGATGTTTGCAGAAGCTGATTATAGTGACAGAGGAGGTTTCAGTTAAAGACCTGAACGTTCTGATGCTGCTTGGCAACAGTGTTCATGTTGTACTGACCTAGGAAGTGGCCAAGTACATGGATATCCTGCTCAGAAAAAGGATACATGATGAATTACAAAATAGGAAATTATAATCAGCTGAGGAGAATGCTAGCTCAGTCTCATGATATCATATCATGGATGGGAAGGATATTGGCAGTGAAAGCATTAAAAATTGTTAAACAATGCAATATTATAATGCATCCTTACATTATAATGCCAAGGACAAACTGAAACAATTTTATCATAGGGCAAAAAAAAAAAATTTATGAAAATTAAACCTACTGAATGCAAATGGAATGTGAATGGTATATGCAGAAGAGATTGTTCAGCTAATGAGTTTCCAGTTTTCTAAGAGCTATCAACCTCGAGTATGTGATATGGAGCTTAATGTTACATCTACATTGAATGATGTGAGGGTTACAAAAAAAGAAATCTAGTGACATACATTCATCCTTTGGTCTCTTTTAGAATTACCTATACTGCGGATATTGACTCCAGAAGACCACAGGAGTCTTGAGGTACTCTGCACAAATTAGACAATAAATTCTAGAGGTAAATGACCAAGACCTCCTGTAGACAAAAGAGATTATATCTAGAACTGCTACATGAAAGATGAAGACTGATGGAGATTAATACATTGTTTTCTTTAGCATGCTGCTCACTGCCTAATGTATTATAGGGTTAGAATCTTTGTAGATAGGAGCTACACGAAAAAGACAGATTGTAGCTTTGCCATTATAGTCAGCAATGCCCTCTGATTGACTTTTGTTGAGGAAACTCATTGGGAAATAGACATGTAAAGATACTAAGACATATCTATCACATAAAATAACAAAATGATGTATCACAACATTATTATTATTATACCCTAGATTTCAAAGAGTTCAAGCAAGTTTTTCATTGGGTTTCGAAAGTATGTCATAACTAACAAGAAATTATATCTTGTTTTTCATCTCTTTTCATCAAAATTTTATCTTATCATATGCAAACAAAAGATTGGATGTGAATGGTCATCACAAAATGACCAGTCAATTATTTTGCCAACTAATAAGCATCATGTTGGAGCTTTACAGGCTGAAGTATCAACAGGCATACTATCACTGCTTTACCTCCTATATAGTGTTGAGAGAGTGCACACTTTCCAAAATATGATTTTAAAATTAACTTACCCTCAAAGAACTAGTTAGCTCTTGAAGTCTGGAAATTGCCACACTTACAGATCCATCATATAGGAAATGATGATTAACCTATTTAGAGAAGAAAATGTAAATCACTCACACACACATATAAACTGCAGTTGCATTATGCATGTGTTGTATTCATAATAAATTATTGTAATGAAAACTTAATCATGTGTGTCCATTTTGGTTGGGTGTGCTGTCAAGTGGCATATGCAACTTATGCTACAAAATTCATGTCAATTTGACCATATGATTGCATTTTTATTGAAGAATGAATGTTTTAAGAGTGCATAGCATATCGGTGCTCATCTTAATTGGTTCAATGCAATTAATTGTAGGATAACTTTGAATACTTTAATTTATCAATTAATTGTAACCAAATCTGCAGATCAGGGAACAATGGGTTTGTTTTAAGATATATTAGAAAACAAGTACTCAAAGGTGTAAATATAATAGTAAATTTGGAAGAGGAGTAAAAGGGTTCCTCCTTCGACAGAGTCATACAATCTGCTAAAGTTCTGGCAGAAAATGGGACCTTCATTAGATCATCAACACTGTTTCCCATTGTAAATATGAGCAAAAAAGTTATAAATTTATAGAAAATTATATATTAAAAACTTGTTTACCATGTCAGTTCACACTTCACACACAAAACAAATGAAACTTAGAAAACAAAAACAGCAACTCATGACAAATGACAATGTTCAATTGGATTGAATGACACAATAATCAATCAGAGCCACTGATTACTAGGTGCTATTTTCTAAGTGCTCACCTTGCTTCACTTTATGGACAATTTAAAACCACTGGAATGCTAAGAATTTGACCCACTGCAGCATCTGTACATCTTTTCAAAGGGCTCAAAGGTGTATGTATTTGTGACCGCAAACTCGGTCTATTAACAAGAATGTGATCTCATCGAAAAGTTTCCTCTTCATGAAGCATTAGTATATTGTGTTTAATTTTAGGAATCATGCGAAGCCATGAAACAATTAGGAGAGTCTTTAATGGGAATAAATACAAAAATATAATATCAGTGATACTGCTATTCCGTGGATGTGCAGCACATATCTAGCCCACCCTGAATATTTGCCCCTGTACAAGACATATATAAAATGCAAATGCACTTTTTGGACCAAACCATGACTGAATGGTATTTGTTTTAATATGCACATACAGTATCCTATTAAACTCTAGATGCTAGAAAATGGATGTGTCAAGAAAACATGTGAATTTTGTGATCTATGAAGGACAAATAGCATAAATAGTCAGTACACAGAAAGAGTTTTTCAGAAGGGAATGACAGATAAATGGCATTTGGTGAAAATGTCTACATGAACTATTTCAGAGCACTTAAGCATTCCCAAATCCACAGCTGGAGAGCTAAAGAAACAGAGGTCCATTGGTGGTATCAAGTTCAGGCATGACAAATAGGTCCGAAAGATTGAAAGAAGCTAGCCCTTGGAAACAGTAACCATAAGCAATACAACATTTCCATGATATACAGAGTACTGCTTGCCATGACTTTCCAGAGACGAGGTGCAGGCTAAACAGTCCATTTTGATAGCAATGAAAATAAATCACTTCTGTGTGCACTCACACATAGAACCTGAACTGTGGAGCAATGAATCATTCTTCTAACATGATGGATATTCAGATGTGGTGGATGTAGTAGTTTAATGATGGAAGAATGCTTATCATGATATAGACTAGGTCGCCTAGTTGTACTGAATGGAATTATGACTACTAGATTGTACACCGATGTTCTGGTCAATTATATGTATACACCTTGATTTGGCAATACATTTTATGGTATACCACTCCTAACACTTTCCAATATAATAGCACTCCATGTTAAAGCCATAATTATAAATACAAGGTTTAAATAAGACTGGAACACTCCAGTGGCTAGTAAACAGTCATAACCTGAATCTGATAGCATATCTAAGGAATGAAGCAAAATGCAGAATTATGACATGGCTAAGACAGCTCTCTTCATTAATGAAACTTACTAATATTTTTAAAGAAGGAGTGAAGCAAAATACCAACTTTCCACTAGAAATGAGAAGTCTTAAAAGGATGAACTTAAACTATTATTAGAACAAAAGGGAGGGTAACATGTTATTAATTCCTGTCAATAAGGTCATATTTTGTTTATATATCTGCATGTATCCCACAATTTTTGACAGGAGAGTGGTGAGGTCATATGCATTTCTATATATACATCACTTCTAATCTTTATCCATTAAGAAAGAGAAATCAAAAAGCATAGATTATACTATACTTTATTATATTATACTTAAATTACATTCTTATTTTCACCTATTTCATGTAGCTAAGCCAAGTGGTTTGCTTGTACAGTAGCCTAAAAAGAGAGCAGGGACTCATTTTGTATGATATTGAAACTGAATTTATTGAGCTGTTGAGAGACAACTTCTTTAAGTAGCATGTGACAGAAGGAACTTGAGCTCAAAGAGAGTTAGATCTATTATAGTGTCAGATGGGGTTTCAGTTAAAGATGTAACACACTTGTGATGGCCTGCTGCTTATATTTAGCATAACTGACATTATCCTTATGCAAGTGATATTCCTTCCTGCCTCTGGTTGGTGACAGTGATCATGCAATATGCACTAGGGAAGGGGCTAAGTTTATGAATATTCCATTCAGAAAAGGTTACATGCTGAACTACAAAGCAGAAAATTATGACCACCTGAAAGATATGCTGGGTTCTGTGCCATGGGTCAGTTATTTGGATAAAAAGGATATCAACAATGCATGGGAAGTGTTTAAAAATACTTAAATGATGCGATGTCAGAATGTGTCCCTAGAGTTCTAAGAATAAATAAAGTAGGAGTGAAATGGATGTGTAATCTAATTAAACAAGAGATTTGTAAGTAAAATATGATGTGGAAGGAATATCACGTGCATAAGGATAATGTCAGTTATGATAACTATAAGCAGCAGGCCATCACAAGTGAGTGTTGTACAGAAAGCTAAGTCGGAATATGAAAAGAAGCTGGCTCTGCAAGTTAAAGACAACCCAAAAAAATTCTATCCTTATGCTGCAAGTAAAAGAAAGAATGAATATGAAAGAACTCTAATGAATGCAGATGATATAAGGGAGACTGATGCAGAAGTGCTCGTTCAACTAATGAGTAGCCATTTTGCTAAAAGCTATCAACCTGGTATATGCAACATTGAATTCACTGCCTGCCTCTTCACCATATGAGGAAACTCATGTGGATGAGGAGGAGGTACCAGAGTTGTTGCACAAACTGAATAAGAATTCTGCAATAGGAACTAATGGGATATCAGCACAGATGCTAAAAGAGTGTTCAGCTGAACTGGCTATTCCTTTAACAAGGCTATATAATCTGAGTCTCAGAATAGAGAAGATTCTACAGGAGTGAAAAGAATGTATGGTAATCCCATTGCACAAGGGAGGTGCAAAGACCGATGTATCCAACTATCGACCAGTCAGGATCTTAGGAGTGGTGGTGAAGATTTTGGAAAAGTTGGGTTGACAGAGAATCTCTACTTTGCAATGAACAACATGGATTTACTAAGAGAAGGTAATGTTTTAGGAATTTGCTCATATTCTAAAATAATGTTACCATTGAACTAGACAAGGGGAATAGATACACCATGATACTTTTGAATTTTGCTAAGGCTTTTGACAGAATACAGTATGGAATATCGTTGCATAAACTGAAGAATATGGAATTAGATTATAAATTATTGGTATGTATAAGAGGATGGCTTTAAAGATACAAAGAAATTTTATACTTGGTTTTAATCCTTTTTCCAAGTAAGCAAAACAAAGTTTTGCATGTGAAATATATTCAAATCTGAGCTACTTGTATATAGAAGCTAATGACTTCATATCACTTGCCTTAGTACGTATCCCATATGCAAAACACCCCCCCCCCTTTTCTGACTTTCAGGCATGTATAATGCAATGCATAATAGGAAGGGTCACTACCCAGACTAAGGCAAGTGATATACTAAGATATACTCACATACTAAGGTAAGTGATATGAAGTCATTAGCCTCTATATACAAGTGGCTCAGAACGTGAATATATTTCACGTGCAAAACAAAGTTTTGCATGTGAAATGATTACCACCAAGTATAAAATTTCTTGGTATCTTTAATGTATAATACACCCAAGGTAAAAAGCTTTCTACATCTTTCTCTTATTCAGAGATTTTTTTATTAATAAGTCAAGCACCTTTGTCTACTTCAGTGTTTCCCAACATTTTTTGGATCATGCCCCGCCTCAACGCCTCAAAGATTTTGATGACCACCCCCCCACTAGCATAATAGTCAGCCGAGTTCTGAAAAAGTATAATATAAATATGTACTTTAAATAAAAAAGGAATGTAGGTAAAACTGTTTTTAATTTGACTTTCTTCAATGAATATAAATTCTATATTACACTTTATATATTATAAAACATAAATTGAACTGAACTCGGGAAAATAAATCCAAGTTAATAAGTTAATGCGATCCTTGAGCTTGATGTCTGCTGCAAAGAGTTTTTATTTGAGGTACTAATTCGTCATTTTCAATCTCAAATCCCCATGGTTTGTGATATCCAGATGATTAATATGCACTGGAGTAGAAAACAATCATGGTTACAGGAACAGAAGTGGAAAAGTGATCTTGGTTGATAGGCAAAGAAGAGGGGATATGATAGAAACATTCAAATTACTAAAAGGTTTTTATAGGATTGATGCAGGGGAAATGTTTCAGCTGTGTGATAGTGATGGAAGAACAAGAGGTCATCTCTGGAAATTAAAGAAGAGTGTGGTTAACAAAGGTGTCAGAACAAGGTTTTTTGCCTGGAGGGTGGTGAATGAGTGGAATTCATTGCCTGACTTAGTTGTGAGCTCTTCGTCTGTAAATGAATTCAAGAAGAGATATGACAGATATTGTTTTGCTAGTTTGGGTCTCCCGCGATGAGTCTACTGACTCCATGGAGATACCCGTAATAATAATAATAATTTCTTTTTTTCAGTAGCAAGTCATTTACAGCACTAAAGCCACATTCAACTAAATATGATGATGGGAAGGGCAACAGTTAGTTGAATTTCGGTATTTCGTTTCTGTCTCGTCAGAAAGCCATGCCATTGTTCCTTTTATGTTGAATAAAGTTCTAATAGACTCATCATTTTGCTTTTCTGAGAGTTCTTCTTGATACTGTATTTATGTTGACTGCTGTACTAGTGATGTCAGCTGTTTTTCTCGGAAAGTCAGGGTTGCAACATTGACAATTTATCGCCGACAGTGGTGAGTTTTTTGAGTATATTAGTGATGAGGTGATGAATGCAACATCATTTTCTAATTGCCCCCCCCCCCTGTGGGGCATACGTCCCACGTTGGGAAACACTGGTCTACTTATATATATATGAAATATATATGACTTCTGCATTACTTCAACCTTGGTATCTCTCCCGGGTCTGGCTCCCACTGATGAGACCTCAATAAAGGTCGAAGCCAGTCTGGTTAGTGACCCTTCCCATTATGCATTGCATTATACATGCCCAAAGGGTGCTTTGCATTATGGGATACATACTAAGGCAAGTGACATGAAGTCATTAGCCTCTAAATACAAGTAGTTCAGATGTGAATATATTTTATGCACAAAACTTTGTTTTGCTTACTTGGAAAAGGGATTAAAACTAAGTATAAAATTTCTTGGTATCTTTAATACATAATACAACCAAGGTAAAAAATTTCAAAATAAGAGGATGGCTGACTGACAGATATCAAAAGTAGTATATGGGGGGTGTGAATCTCCAAGATTCAAGGTAACCAGTGGTGTGCCTCAAGGATCAGTCCTTGGTCCATTGTTATTCAATCTGTACATTAATGACATAGGGAAGGATTTGACATGTGATATACAGCTATTTGCTGATGATATAAAGATAGGTAGGGTAATTAAGAATGCTGCTGCTATGCAATAGTTACAGAATGATTTGAATAGGCTGGAATTGTGCTTTGATAAGATCTCACTTGGACTACTGCATGCAGGTCTGGTTTCTGTGGTGATTCTGATACAGTGGAGAGAGTGAAAAGGAGTGTTAAAAATTATATCACGGTTGTGGAATATTGATTATGAAGAGAGACTGAGAGTTTGTAGACTGTAGACACTAGCAAACAGGAGAAAGAGGGGTGATATGTTGAGACTTATAAACTTCTGAAAAGGTTATACAGAATTTTAGTAGATGGAATTTTTCATTTTATGGAGGGTGGGAAAAGAATGTGAGGGTATCCATGGAAGTTGAGAATGAATGCTGTCAAGAAGGGGATTAGGGCTAGATTTTTTTTCTCTCATAGAGTAGTGTGTGATTTGAATGGATTGCCATTGGATGTTATGTGTGCAAGTAGTGTGAATGAATTCAAGAACAGGTATGACAGCTGGTGCGAATAGTATGGCCTCCTTCGACAAGTTCCTGACTCCATGGAGGTCTCTTAATAATAATATCTGGAAATCTCTTATCAAGTCATGCTGTACAACTGATTATGCTTTACATCAGGGGTTCCCAACCCTATGCCCGCGAGCACCATGGCGCCCGTCGACCAATTTGTGTGTGCCTGCTGCTGTTCAGCCGTGTGCTGTATAGTTTGAAATAATCACACAACAATTCATGGCATGCTATATGATGCATGCGTTAATGACACATGACGAGTATTAAATGCATACAATGTAAAGTAGACGCGCATTCGAAGTTGATCATTCCAGTTTAAGAACTGGAATATCATCATATTCTCCTAATTATGGAGCACTGGCCAATGAAATGCAATGCCAAAGATCACACTAACTTACATATATATATTTAAATTTTTATATAACGTAAACTTTTAAGTAATAAAACATTTGATTATAATGTAAACTTTGTATGTATTCATTTAACAAAAGAATTCAAAAAATTTACTTGAAAAAATAGATGGTGCCTGTCGCCCTATCGGTATTTTAGAATGTGCTCTAGGAAACAAAAATGTTAGGAACCCCTGCTCTACATTATCTACGCTATTTGAAACAAGGTAGTGTTTTAACTGCTCTTGGCTCTGAATTGTTGTTTGTTTAAAAAATCAAGTAACTGTTATTTTTTGTTGTCAATTCAGATATTTTTTAAAACTTTGGCATATATTAGAAAAGATGGTCAGAATCTAGAGAACTAAAAAAAGATTAAGGAAATATCTTTCTTTACTCAGGTATTACTAGAAAAGACCAAGAAGGGATCAGTTTATCCTGATCCAAAAGAATATTAGCACTGTCAGAGACTTTAAACCTATGAACAGTAGATGGAGTAGTAAGATTAAAAAGCATAAACTGCTAAATGTATCTATAATACAAATACAGGTATCAACAACTTCATAAAATGATCAAAAGGTGAATCTGTTTCATGACCAAATCAATAACCTTATCTGGTCATACAACTGCTAACTTAGCTTCACAAAATGATTTTGCTATAACTAAAACATTTTTTCCACATAAAATAACACAAAAATGGACCTGGATTGCCACAGATGGAAAAACGTAGAATCAGATAAGGTTTTTATGAGTATGTAATCATTTCAAACAACAGTTCTCCAAAAACTAAAAGAACTAAAGCTACTATGGTCAGACAACAAACTAATAATTATAAACAGATTACATCTTACCAAAAATTGTTAATTCAGCACTCTTGTATGGAGGTAAAACTTCTTAAAAGAAGTTGAAAAGGGTTGCTGACATTTGAAATGTATTGCCATCAATGTCTCCTAAAAATACTCACCTGGCTTGGCCATATCAGCAGATCTAATAGCCTTCCAGTGCAAGCTCTTGAAGGTTATTCCAGAAATCGAAAAGAGAAGACCTAAAAAAACTGGATAGGCAATATAAAAAATTGAGTGTCAATCAAGAAATGGCTGGAGGATTGTAAAGAATCTTTCATGATATCCACCCCAATGATCCTATTGTGGAGTATGAGAAGAAGAAGAGATATTTTTGCACTGTTCTTTCCAGGTTTTGTGGTTGATTGAGAAAAAAAAAGTGAAACATGTAAGCATTTGTCTAATGAATTAAATGAGAATATTCAGATGGATCACAAACAATGTAATCATTCATCTCAGATGTTGACTACATACATAGAAAAATTCAAAATGATGATATGCATTTCATTCAGGTAGTCAGAACAGTGTGTTATGATCTAATACACAGGTTTTTTATATGTAAAAATATTACAAATGATTAATATCATTATTCAATAATTATCAGCTACAATGGAATTAACTACAAATTCAAACTGTGTACAACCAATAAAATTATTAAGACTAAAATCATATTAGATATGGGGAGAGAGGAATCAGCAAATGTTAACAAACAGGTGTCATATTAAAGGAGGTAAGCATATTCATATGAAACTGCACTGATTCAGAGAGAAGATTGTTTGAGACAAAATAACTGCATTAAAAATAGCTAATGTGATTTATTTGAAAAAATGTTAGTCAGAAAAACAAACAAACAAACAAACAAAAAAACGTGATTTGAACTGATAAAACACAATCTATCTAAAATATTCAAATCAGGCAGGATACAATCAACAACTGCTTTTAATTGTGCTAACTTCAGAAATTAAATTGCCACAGTGAAAATATGCAATGTACAGTAGCAAACAATTTTCTTATTTCTGCATCTTAAAACCATACTTTTATAATGGATAGTATTAAGTTATCCTTTGTATCACAATTTAATTTTTGAAGTCTCTTTTTCACTGCGGCCCATAAATTTTCTATTAATGTCAGGAGAGTTACCTGTCCACAGAGGTAATTGAATGTTGTGATTTTCGAGGAACTCTTTCACTTTTTTTTGAAGTGTGGCATGGAGTGAGATCCTGTTGGAAGATGAGTTCTTTGTCCTTCTGAATCTGTGGGGCCACACTTTTCTCCAATAGTTTTATATATTGGTCACTTTTCATCATACCATCAACAGGCACAAGTGATCCTGGACCATCACGTGTAAAACAACCCTGGAACATCTTTTTAGCTCGGTATTTAGGAGCTTGTTGTTTCATTTTGTCTTTCCTAAGGTGGGTGGGAAAAGTCTTTCTCAGCCACTGACTTGCAAACATAGGGTACTCACTCTCCTTGGACAAAGAAATGACTCTCTCATCTAAGAATATGATGAGTTCTTTGTCTTTCTGGGTATGTGGGACCACTGTTTTTTCCCAATATTTTTAGGTATTGATCACTTTTCATCATACTGTCAACAGTCACAAGTGATCCTGGACCATTATGTGTTAAACAATCCCAGAACATATTTTTAGCTGAGTGTTCAGGAGCTTGTTGAAAGTGGGTGGGAGAAGTCTTCTAAGCTACTGATTTGTGAACATAGGGTATCACTCTCCTTGGACAAAGAAATAGCTATCATCTAAGAATATGACATTCTTCCACTTCTCAGCATTCAATCCTTTGTATACTTTTGTCCACTGGAGCCTCTTTTTCTTCATAGCCTTTGTCAACAGTTGTTTCTTCTTTAGCCTGTGAACAGGCCTCTCTGCTTCCAGCAATCTTCGATGAACTGTCATGTCAATAACAACAGAAACCCACTAAGTCTCTATTTAAGTCTACAGCACACAATCTTAATTTCATTTTGTCTTTCCTAACTAGTAAACAATCTTGAGTAAGTGTAGTTTTCCTTTTTTGTCCACATTTTCCTTTCCTCTCAGGAGAAAAGGTACCTGTTTCCCTAAACCTCTTTAAAATCGCATTAACAGTACCCAAACCAACACCACTCATTGGCAATTTGCCTTCAAGTCATGGATGTGTGTGGAGAAAGAGTACATATTTCTGAATGCTTTCTTGGAAATGTACCCATTTTATAGCTACTCAAAATGAATAAAACACTACAAATGTCAACTTGTTTACACTATTAAAAACACACAACATTATTAATAAACATCATGGAGACAGTTAAAACATTAGGCATTCAACCAAAATAGTAAACTAAAACCAAAACCGAAAATAGTAAACAGAAACAAAACTATTGGGAACTGAAACAAAAACCTGACGCAAATTCAGCTTGTTTGGATTAATTTATTCACTACTGTATATAAAAATAACTTTAAAATTAACAATTAAAGCAACCATAAAACAATTACATATTTAGTTTACCTCTTTTAAACAGTAATTTCTACAATCAAACAGGAATTTATCATGCTCATTACACAGCTTTTGGCTTTCCATTGGCTTCTGTTCTTTGGTTCGATGTTTACGAAATTCGCTTACAGTAAGCCATAAGCGTGACTGCCATTTCATAACAGCTGGGAACACTAAAAGATAAAAATATCTTGAATTCTATTCATGTTTATTATATTTATGAATTAAATTTAGAAAAAAAATCAAACAATTTAGGTTAGTTAGGCTATGAAACTAGTATAATATGTTTATTAATTGTGTGCCTCCAATAAGCATGATCTTTCCAACTAGTTTATAGGATAAAAAAATTCCAAGTTTCTGAGCTGAAAAAAAACCTTGCCAATTCTGTATTCCTTATAAAGGTTTATTGTATCCTAGATAGGATTTGAACTTAGGTCTTTCCAACCAAAGGGCAAGTATTGTTCATTATGTGGCAAGTGTATAAAGTGTCTCATGTGTTGTTTGTAAGCTTGATTGACTAAGTAGATAGAATACCCACCAGATAAAATTTCACTGCTTGACGTGAAATCACTATCCTGCTTATTAGATGTTTAAAGTGGCCTTTGACCACCACACTGTTGTATATCAACAGTGCTTCACAGTACTGTAGGCAGGATTCATATTGAAAGAAAAGAACAGAGGAGAAATTCTGAAGTGGTTTTTACATGCTCCCAGGAAGGAAAAAGAAAATGAGAAAGAACAAAATAAACATGGCAAAGAATAACAGAGAAAGTTGGCTGGATGTGAGAGCAGAAGAAAAGCAGAGTTAGTATGACTTTAAACTGCATACTACATTCCCGAGCTGTTTTTTGTGTTATGAAAAGGAATGGGGGAGGTCAAACAGGTTTCTAGGAGGAAACCCCATCTCCTCTATATTAGACCAACTTAGCAGAAGATGAAAAGCCATTATATAAAATGGTTCTTCAATCCTAGATGGAATTCTAACTGACATCATCACTTCCAACTGTTCCATGAATTGAAAAACAAGATGATATCAAAATTTATGAAAGATGTATTATTACTCTCAATTTCATGCCATTTGCAGAAAACTCGACGAATGGCATTTTAAGAGTTATTAGCAAATATTCTGTACATTGAGTTTATTTATCTGGTTAAATGATAGAAATTGATATCTGGAATTTATTCTTCTTAATTGTCTTTTGATAAAGTAGCTGAAATATCCCAATATTAGTAACATCAGTGGTTGTTAGGCTAAATTATCAGGTAAGGGAATGTCTAAAAGTCATGTAATATCAGTATGATAGAAGTTTACTGTCCAAAACAAATTTTAAAACAAATGAAATAAGTAACATAGATATAAATAAGTGTACATACATAGAAGATTTTAGGTTGCTTAATGTTCTATTCTGCAATCTATGTCAATTGTGTTAACGGACCAGCAAAACTATTTTGCAACCAAAACCACATATCTCCTTCACATTGTTCTGATAGCACTATTCACATGAATTGTGGAACAGTGTAATAGAAAAAGTAAATGAATATCATCTTCCTGAATATTTAGTGGTTGTGGATGTTGGAAAAAAACTTTTGATTCTTTAAAGCAGTCAGAAAGAATACATGGCTTAAAACAAGGCTATCAAATACATCAGATTATTAAAAACTATATATATATATATATATATATATATATACACACGCATCAGAATTCAACAGCCATAAGGAATTTGGCATCAAGAGAAGTAAAGTGAGGAGATCTGAATTCAGATTTTGTTTCAGGTTTCTTCAAAATGTCTCATGGGAAAACTATGAAATTAAGCAATAATGGAAAACATCTCGATCATTTACATTTTGCATTGTTCTGTTAACAAAAAATAAAGCGGTTCAGGAAATGCTAAATAACCCTGACAGAGAAAGCAGGAATAAAGATTTAAAAACTAACATAACTAAAACAAAACTGATCGCAAATTCAGATCAAATCAAACTAAAATTAGCTGATAATCCCACTGAAATTGTGGATGACTATACTTATCTCATGACAATTACTTAGCTTTAAGGAAAAACAAGATAAAGAAATAAATAGATGAATCACACAAGGAAACAAATAATCTTTTAACACTCAAAACATTTGTTTCCTTGTGTGATTTGCCTGTACATTCAAAGAATATTTAATAGATGTATTATTCCAATGTTTGCCTATGGACTTGAGATGTGGGCAACAACGAAAAAACAGGAAGACAAGTTGCGAGTGGGCTCAAAGGGTTCTGGAGAGAAGAATGCTCCATATAACAAAAAAGAGATAAATTAGAAATAATAAAATTAGAGATGACTGGAGTAGAAGATTTGTGAAGTATTGTAAACCATGTAAATTAAGAGAGGCTGATAATATTAACAAATGAGAGATGGACCAAATTAAGCACTGAGTGGATACCAAGAGAGGGAAAAAAGAAGGAAAGGTCACTAAAAACACAAGATGAAGAGGTGACCTACAAGATTTGACATGAAATGCACATTAACTAAGGGCAGAAAGAACTGAAAAGTTAAGGGGAGGCCTATATCCAGCAGTGGATGGAAAAAGGATAAAAAAACAAGAATGTAAGATCTTATACTCAACAACATTCAAATAGCATCCAGCATTGTCCAAATCAAAGCTTCCCAAAAGAAAATTATTATCAATCCTTTCTTTTCATCGTCCATAATTTGCATCATCAGCAAATAACCGGATATCCTACTTTCAAGCCATCCATAGTATTACAGCATACTAATTAAACAGCAACAAATAGCTATGTGAAACTCCATTTGTCACATTCATTTTTTTATTCACTGTATATCCATATACACCTGTCACACAGTTACTCTCCTGACCAAGCTGTCAACCTATAATCCATTCCCATTAACTCCAGTATAGTACAATATAGTAGTGATCATATGGCATTTCGAATGAGTCTACTTCTACAATATCATGTGCAGATAAGATGAAGTATAGATGATATATTATTTATAGTAACTACCTTATAAGACTAATATAAAACACTATTAACAAGAAGCCAAATCTTTTTTGTACAATACTAATAAAAATAAATTAAAATGAATTTTTCTTACTGTAATTCTGTAATTAGATAATTATGAGTAGAGAAATTCTAAATCTTGTAAATCTTAAGTTTCACAAACAAATAACAAAACAAAACAGAAGAAAGAAAGAGGCTTCGAATTCATGTCTCTCTGAAAGTTTTGTCTGATAATACTTATACTATAATAAAATTAGTTTAATCCTTTATCCAAGTGTGAGCAAACAAAGTTTGCACCTGAAAGTATCTTCAGGACTAGGGTAAGGTGGTACAACACCAGAGCAACTCGTTGCAAAGGTGGAGCAAGCTACCAACACTCCTATCTCAGTATCTCCTATAATGCAAAACACATCTCCTTGCGGATATGTCTAATGTTATGCATTAAGGGAAGGGCCACTACCCAGACTAGTTTCGACCTTTATTGAGGTCTCTTCAGTGGGAGCCAGGCCCAAGTGGAGATACCAGGCAGAAGCATTAGCAGGTCATCTCTACCTTAGTGCATAACATTAGACATATCCGCAATGAGATGTGTTTTGCATTATAGGAGATACTGAGATAGGAGTGTTGGTATCTTGCTCCACCTTTGCAACGAGTTGCCCTGGTGTTGTACCACCTTACCCCAGTCCTGAAGATACTTTCAGGTGCAAACTTTGTTTGCTCACACTTGGATAAAGGATTAAACTAATTTTATTATACTCTAACCAAGTGAAAAATAAACTTTCAACATCTTTCTCTAAATCCAGAGTAATTTATTAAAAAAGTGTGGCACACCATTTGGCAACTCCTATAGGTAGAGATGACCTGCTAATGCTTCTGCCTGGTATCTCCACTTGGGCCTGGCTCCCACTGAAGAGACCTCAATAAAGGTCGAAACTAGTCTGGGTAGTGGCCCTTCCCTTAATGCATAACATTACACATATCTGCAAGGAGATGTGTTTGGCATATGGTAGCTTGCTCCACCTTTGCAACGAGTTGCCCTGGTGTTGTACCACCTTACCTCAGTCCTGAAGATACTTTCAGGCACAAACTTTGTTTGCTCACACTTGGATAAAGGATTAAACTAATTTTATTATACTCTAACCAAGTGAAAAATAAACTTTCAAATACTTATACTAATAAATAAAGACAATTAAACTAACAGTTAGTTGTCCAGTTACGGGGAGATGGAGGTGTTACATATCCAAGGATACAAAGCCTGGTCGTATCAATACCATATTCCTCAAATACTACCTGTTAAAAAATAAAAAAATGAAAAAAAAAACATTAAGTTATACAAATAGAAAACTCAAGCAGACACTGAAAATAAGAAAGTATTACATAATGTTATCTTAATAATAATAATAACAGTAGCTTAGAAATATATATATCACATTTTTTTAATATATACACCATTTCATCTTCCTTAATGTGATAAGTTAATTTCTAGCCAGGCTGGCAATGAAATTGCCAGCCTGGCTAGCTGAATGGGTAGCGTGTCCGCTCTCTAGTTAAGAGGCTGCGGTTTCAAATCCCGCCATGGGCATGGATGTTTGTGATTGTCTGTGGAAATACCAGTGGTGGTGGTTGGTGGTAGATGGCGTTAGTGTAGTTGCGGTCAGTTGGTGGATTGTGAGTGGCGGAAGCACAGTTGTAGAGTAGATGCTCTCCCTCGATGAGTCTTTGGAATACGTGGAGGTGACAAATAATAATAATAATATAAATATAATTTAATTTAATATATAGTATAATATTAAACAATATTAAACAGGAATTGCATGCGAAAAAGAGGCTATGGAAGAGATATAAGGAGACAGGTGAAGAGATGCATGAGGAATATAAGACACAGGCCAGAAGAGTGACTAGTGTGGTAAGGAAAGCGAAACTGGAATATGGAAGAAGATTGGCCCTAAGATCCAAAGAAAATCCTAGGGAATTTTTTAGCTATGTGGCCAGTAGGAGGAGAAATGACTGTGGAAGAATGATATTGTGGGATAAAAATGGGAATAGAGTGACTGATGCAGAGGACATAGTGGAATTGTTCAATGAACACTTTATTGGAGTATTTCATCCTAGAGGAGTCAATTTTAATGCTAGAGGGATAGGACTGGTTCGAGGTCTGGAGGTACAGGAGGAGAGTGTATTTCAGATGCTGAGTACTCTGGATGTCAGTAAAGCTGTGGAACTGGATGGTATTTCACCACGAGTTTTGAGAGAATGTGCTAGGGAATTGACAGTGCCTTTAACGTGGCTTTTCAATGAAAGTCTGGCTTTGGCAAAGGTGCCCAGGGAATGGAAGGAAGGTAAGATAGTGCCATTGCATAAGAGTGGTAACAGACTGGAAGTGTCTAATTATAGGCCAGTCTGTGTGTCATCAGTAGTTGTTAAGATCATGGAGAAAGTAGTGAGGTACCGTATACAGCATTGGGCAGATGAAGGTAATGTTATCTGTGAGAATCAACATGGATTTGTGAAAGGACGCTCTTGTTTTAGCAATATGCTAGCCTTTTATAATAAAGTTACAAGAACATTAGATGAGGGAAAGGCATATACTGCAATTTTCTTAGACTTGGTGAAGGCATTTGACAGGGTGCCACATGATAAGCTGATATTTAAGTTGCAGCACATGGGTCTGGATGTTAGATTGGTCAACTGGATTCAGGATTGGCTGGCTGATAGGTATCAGAGAGTTGTGTATGGTGGAGCAGTTTCCAGGAGGCAGAGGGTTACAAGTGGGGTCCCACAGGGCTCAGTACTAGGACCTATATTGTTTAACCTTTATATCAATGACATAGCCAGTGGATTGCAGGAGGATATTCAGTTGTTTGCAGATGATGCGAAGCTGGGAAGGATTATTAGTAATAGTGCAGATGTGGTAGCCCTGCAAGAGGATTTAAATAAGCTAGATAGATGGGCAAATGAATGGGGCTTTCAGTTTAATGCAGCAAAATGTAAGGTCTTCAGGTTTGGGAAACATCGATGGGATGCTGCATACTCTATGGGAGGAGTTATACTGGAGGAAGTAGGGGAGACAAGAGATCTGGGGTTGATGATTGATAGAAACCTGAAGTTTAGGGGACATATTGCAAAGGTGGTGAAGGTAACACAGAGGATTGCTGCTATTATGAGAAGGACACTGACCTGCAGAGATAAGAGGGTTATCATTCCGTTGTATAAGTCTCTGATCAGACCACACTTGGACTATTGTTCTCAGATTCCCAGGTCCCCAGATTCTCAGGTCCCCAGGATTTGAAGGGGATAAATTAACTGTGGAAAGGATACAAAGACGGATGACAAAGATGGTTTCAGGACTGTACAAGGATAGTTATGAGGATCGGCTGAGAGAATGTGGACTGCAGAGTTTGGTGGATAGAAGAAGGAGAGGTGATATGATTGAGACTTTTAAACTGTTGAGAGGTGGTTACAGGGTTGACACTGGGGAGTTCTTTCACTTGGTTGAACAGTGGGAAGGAGTGATGACAAGAGGCCATCCCTGGAAGTTACGAAAGGAAACTGTGAGCAAGAGGGTAAGGAGTGGTTTCTTTGTGTGGAGGATGGTTGAGCCGTGGAATGCATTGCCTGATGGAGTGGTGGGAGCGAGAACGGTCAGTGAGTTTAAAGAATGGTATGATAGACTTTGTGTTTCTCAGGGGGGGACCTCCCCTCGATGAGTCTTGACAGACTCATGGAGTCTTTTGACTCCTTGGAGGTCTGAATAATAATAAGAATAATTTAAGTAACCCTGGCTTTTTATAAACCTAATTTTGGTAATGACAGGGGTGTTAATCCCATTTTCACAGTCAGCTGTGTGTGTGCATGTCAATGTGTGTTCACTGACTAGTGTCTTGCTATCACCACCATATAAGAACAACTAACTTGTCTGCAGCTGGAAAAAACCTAATATTTTTTTCAAACTTTAGATAGGACTTGAACCTAGGTCTTTTCATCCAAGTGGCATCACTGATACTACATGAATATAGTGATATTCATATAATATCCAAGATGCATTTGTATAAATGTCTGACAATTGTAAATAATGCAGATATTAAGATGTTTTTTTCATGATTTTTTTTAAAATCATGATGTTAACTCAAACCTGAAACTCAATTTTAACTGATAATCATTGCATATATCAATTTTAATGTACTTTTGGAACATTTGAATAAACAGCAAGCACAATGATATATTAAATACAGGAATATTTATTGTGTTGTAATGAAGGTGTTATCTCATTATAATGAATACACTGGTTCATATTTTCTAACATTTTGGAGTAACCAGTTATTTTCAAAATTGCTATGGAACAAACAGAATGGAAGTATTGTTGTAACTATCACATTCTAATATGTATTGCAAAACACAACTTGAGAGTAAATAATGCACAGCAAAATCACTCTATCTCCATTTCTAGAATGAACAGTAATAGAACACAGAGCTGTAAAAACCTTAAACAAAAAAAAAAAAAAAAAATCATCTGATATCAGATACCTCTAGAACTTGTAGAACTCAACCTGAGACTCAATTTGAACTGATAATCACTGCATATAGCAATTTTAATGTACTTTTGGAACATCTGAATGTGTTAAGACAGTAGTTGCCATATTGTGGATCATAAGTTGCCAGTATGGGATAATTTTATGTGGGTATATATAAAATATGGTAGCATGTTAAAACATCATCACTACTGAGTATTAACTGGCCCTCCAGTATATTTTGTTTACCATGCCTTTCTTTCTTGCCATTAAGTAAAATGGTTGGATGTCACATATCACTGTGCTGAACAAATAGTTGTTTTGCTATGCACTGAATGATCTAGGTCTTTTCATCCAAGTGGCATCATTAATACTACATGAATATAGTGATATTCATATAATATCCAAGATGCATTTGTGTAAATGTTTGATATTGTAAATAATGCAGATAATAAGCAATTCCTCAGATAAATCAGTAAATCATTAAGTTTGTTAGAAAATGAACCCATGTCCAAGCTTTATACTACAACAATTGGTAACAATATAAAAAAAAATCTGGAATTCAGTTTCACATGCTGTTAAAATTTTGACTGTAGTTTCAATGCAACACAGACAGGGTTTAAGAAAATACACATACAGCTGTACAAGGCTATTAATAACAGTTTTTCTAATTCAATCACAATTTAAATACTAATTTTAAAAATAAAAGGCTATGTGAATGTTGATTATTAGGTTTAATGAAATGAAAACAGCATAGAGGAATGATAAAATCCAAGTTTATTAGATCTATATTTTGTCACAGTGACATTGTCAGGGGGACACAATCTCAAAATTGTAAAAGCACACACAAAAACACATAAAACAATACGCAGCAAAAAATTAGATTAAAAGTTTAAAGTCCTATTGTTCTAAAAATTGAGATACAAGTTGAAGAATTCATCATAACATATTAATAACAGAATCAATTTAAATGCCTTTATTTGTAAAAATAAAAATATTTGTACAAATAAAGACATCTAAATTAATGTAAGTGATTCCATTATTAACATGTTATGATGAATTAAAGTCCTATGAAGAGCACCCTCTATGGGTGCTGTTGGCTAGCTTTAGCTGTTGGGCATATTTGTATTTGTATATTTGCTGCAATGAAGCATAGTAGTTTGTTTGTTTTTTCCCCATTTGATTTAAACTACTATGCTTCACTGCAACAAATTTAAATTTGAAAGACTTTTCTTCAAATCGGTAACAGATTTGTTAAACCAGTCTAATCTTAATAAATATGGTTGTGCTAAACTTCCCATGATCTGGGAAACAAATTCATAGGCCTCCTGCCCAACAGCTAAAGCTAGCCAATAGCACCATAGAGAGTGCTCTTCAAAACTAGCAGCCGAGCCTTTTGGTCTCTTGCCAAAGCAATTGGCCACAACTTCTGTCCAACACTATTCCCACCCCTATCACACCCTGATGGCTCTACTGCCTCATCACCCTCAGATAAAGCCAATCTTCTGGCCTCATACTTTGCTTCAAATGCATGCATAACTGATGATGGTAAATGTTCCCCAACCATTCCAGACACCCAACATACAATGCCCCCTATACCCTTTTGCCAGGATGAAATCAGAAAAATACTGTCCCAATTAGACACAAAAAAGTCTCCTGGCCCCGATGGCATTCCCCCAATTGTTCTGAAAAATTGTGCTCCAGAACTGACCCCTATCCTATGTCACCTATATATACTCTCCTACTCCACTGGAATCTGTTCCACAAACTAGAAATTGGCCTGTATTCAGCCCATTCCCAAGAAGGGTGACAAGTCACTGCCATCCAATTACTGCCCTATCTCGCTTACCTCAGTCCTGTCAAAGTTAATGGAAAAAATCATCAATTCCCACCTCCTACACTATCTTGAAGACACTCACCAAATGAATGACTGCCAGTATGGATTCTGCACTGCCGATCAACAGGGGATCTATTCACATATGTCACCCATCTCTGGACAAATGCTATGGAGAGGTTTGGCAAATCTCAAGTGGTTGTACTAGATATCTCCAAAGCCAGGTCTGGCACAAAGGCCTCCTAGGCAAACTACCATCATTCGGACTTCTGTAGGTGGATTGCCCGTTTTCTGTTTGGATGCACACTGTGTGTGATTGGATGGCTCCCTATCCTCGCACCACTCAATTAATCTCAATTAATGCTGGGGTCCCACAGGATTCTGTCCTCTCACCAACCCTGTTCCTGCTGTACATCAACGACCTACTGCAATTGACCCCCAACCCAATACACAGTTTTGTAGATGACAGCACACTACACTCCTCACTTGCATTTGATAAGCCTTACCCTACACAATTCACCTCATCCTACAGAACATCAACCACCACCCTCCACTCCGATCTCCAAGCCATCCTACAATGGGGTTTGGATAACCTCATAAATTTCAATGCCAACAAAACCCAGTTCTGTACTATTTCTCATAAAAAAGAACAACTTTTTCCCAGTATCCTTTTTGACGATACCCAAATTTCCAGACAGCCTGAGATCTCGCTCCTCGGAATCACCCTCACATCAAACCTCTCCTGGCACAAACATATCTCAACCATTGCATCCTCAGCCTCCAAAAAACTAGGATTTCTCTTCCACTCAAGACATTACTTCACCCCTCAACAGCTACTAACATTATACAAGTCACAAATCCACCCAACTATTGAATACTGTTCCCACGTATGGGGTGGGGCCCCTAAAAGCTCTCTCAATACAGAGGAGGGCAATTAGACTTATCAATGATCCATCTCTTACCAACTCCCCCCCCCCACTTTCACACAGACGTTTGGTCTCTGCAGTAAGTATATTCTACAAATATTTCCATGGGAAATGCTCATCCAAAATAACATCAATAATTCCCACGCTCAGTACTAAGCTCATTGGAACACGTGCAGCTGCTGCACAACATCCCTTCACAGTACACCTAGAAACAAACAGAACAAATTTCTTTTCCTCTTCCTTCATCCCTGCAACTGCTGCACTGTGGAACAGTCTCCCACCTGCTGTGTTTCCCAACAAATACAATTTAAAGTCATTCAAATCAAATGTAAACAAATTCCTCCTTTCCCAACCCACCACCCATACACGGTACTAATGTACTATAGATTGGCCAATCAACCTCCTGTGTATGGGCCCAACATAAAAAAAAAAAATAGGACTTTAAGCTTTCAATCTAATTTTTTTCCCTTATTGTTTTACATCTTTTTGTGCTTCTTTTACAATTTTGGGATTGTATCTCTGAAATGTCTTTGGGAGAGAAAAGAAATATAGGATCTAATAAAGTTGGATTTTATTGTTCCTCTGTGCTGTATTTATTCTATTAAACCTAATGATGAACATTCACATAGCATTTTATTTAAAATTTGTGTTTGACATAAAATATCTGATTGAATTAGAAGAAATGTTATTAATATCCTTGTATTAATATCTGTGAAGATCCATCATTCCAGACCATTAAATCTAATAATGCAATCCTGTCTCACAACTTTATGATTTTATATTACACTATCTTCCTGTACCTCCTTCAATTTTAAATGCTGACTTACAACTCATAAAGATAAATAGGAAAACCAAACATAACAATATTCTAGATATCTGGAATAATTATTTTGAAAGACTGCTAAATGAATCAAGAAGTGACGAAACAATAGTAGAAAATATTCAAGAGGAATGCAATCAAGAGCATATATCAATACCAGAGGTAGAAATATCCAAAACCCGATAATAAATAAGTTCTACATTTGCTGCACAGCATAATCCAGAAGTGAAAATCAGAAGGCAGAATTCCAGATGAATTCCAGAATTCCAAAGTGTCGCGTCAGACAGTGTCCCCTTAGAGGAGGTTAAGAAAAATTGTGGAAGAGAAGGTTCAGGATTAGATTTTCACTTTATGATTTAAGATTTAGACACTTTAGATGTTCACTTTTTTTTTCTCATTGAGAAATCAAGGAGAAAGTAGGCAAAGATATCAACTTTCTCTACCTGCATAGTATTTATGCTAAATACAAAATTTGTATAGCACTGGATGAGTTTAAGATTGGAATTAGGATAGTTTTAAAGGAGAGGAATCTAGAGCAAGTTGCTCAAAATATTCCATATAAAAGTTAGCAATAGGGGGGTAGATAATGGCGAGCCCATGGCTATGCTCTCTTTTTGTAATTAGAAAGCGTTTTGCCACACAAAATAACCAGAACGTAATACGTTATGTTCTGGTTATTTTGTGTGGTAAAACGCTTTCTAACTACAAAAAGAAGGCACAGCCATGGGCTCACCATTATCCCCTCCCCATTGCTAACTTTTATATGGAATATTTTGAGCAATGTGCTCTAGATTCCTCTCCTTTAAAACCAACGTCTGGCTTAGATACGTTGATGATGTTTTCGTTATCTGGCCCATAGCCATTAGACACTTTCCTCAGCCACCTAAACAAACAACATAAATGCATACAGTTCACAACTAAGATTGAAAAGCAGAACACGCTTCCGTTTCTAGACACACTTGTCACATGTCTTCCTTCTGGCAGTCTTTCCTTCACTGTTTACCAGAAATCAACACATACTGGCCAATATATACACATAAATTCCTACCACCACCCAACACAAAAACTAGGTGTCATTAATACTTTAAAAAACAGGGCCTTGAAGATATGCTCCAATGAACAAGTGCTTAAAGACGAATTTAAAGTTATCAGTAATATTTTCCTAAAAAATGGTTCCAGCCAAAACACTATCAACAAAATTCTCTACAAGACCTCACTAAAAAACAAAGATAAACTAGACTACAATAAAACTATAACCATTCCATACATTAAAGGGACATCAGATAAAATAAACAGAATACTACAGAAATACAACCTTAAAGCCATCTTTAAACCTCCTGCAAAATTAAAAAGCTTATTCAATTCATCCAAAGACCCATTCCCACCCCAGAGTACACTGTATTTAATACAAATGTAATCTACCATATATATAGAGGAAATAGAATGCACAATTCTTATTAGACAAAAGGAACATAAACAATACATTAAATATAATAACTATGGTGAAGTTATGATCATGCCCTGAACACTTTACACAGAATTGACTGGAAAAGTCAATTCTATGTAAAGTGTTCAAACGTAAATTTAAGGAAGCCTGTGAGATTCTTATCAACCACCCTAATCTTAGCAATAATGATGGTCTAAAAATCCCAAGCATATGGAAGGCACATATTCTACCCAAGGAACCTTTCTCCCTAAGAGTTAATTATAAACAGGACACAAACAACACAAGAATAAAAAGTATGCTGATTATGCATACTTTTTATTCTTTCTATATCATATATTCTTTCTATATGAAAAAATGTTTCTCTGATGTTATCTTAAATACAATATAGCTTTGGTGTAGTTTCTAATTAATTTTTTAATTTTATTTGTATTTTTATTTAATTTATATATATATATATTATATTTTCACTAGAGGTCATGCCAGTAGTATAACCGTTGATCAAATCATTGTCTCTTTAGCATACTGTGTGAAATGTAACTCAGCCTGTCCTTGTTGTGTATACTCCAGATGAACCTTAATATGAAGGTCGAAAAGTCATGCAATTAAATTGGTTATAGCACGGTTCTAAAGTCCATAATTTCTAAAATGAATGCTGATCACCATGTAACACTAAAAGAAAAAATGGATGGTGGATTTCTCAAAACAGTACTTGAGGGTAAAGTCCTGGGAAAGAGGACAAGGTAAATCCTATAAACAGGACACAAACAACACAAGAATAAAAAGTATGTTGATTAAAAGATGAATGGTCTGTCTGAAATGATGGATCTTCAGGTAGTTGAATCCCTAATTATGAGGAGTTTGCCCAAACTTCGACTCATTTCTATTATTTCTCATGGAGGGTCTCCTATTACTAAAACAATTATGAGCTAAATGCCCTGTCTTGTTACAATTAAAACATCTGGGAGGCTCCCTTTTGTCTCCTTGCTCATTATTTCTCTGTGATTGAGGTAGAGACAACTCGAGTTCCCGTTCTGTCACTGCCACCAACTTTTGCATTACATCATCCAGATGGCTCAACATAGGCTGTTGAAGTCTTTCTACGTCTAGTCTGATTAATTCATTAGTCTTCTCTGGTTGAGGGATAGATGATTTTGAAGTCTTATCTGTGACTGCCGCCAGCTGTTTCAGTACTGCATCAAGACGGTCCATTACGGACTGTTGAAGTCATTCAACTTCTTGTTTAACTATAGAACGAACTTCGCTATGACTTGGACTGCTAGTGGCAACCTGGTAGACTGTCTCAGGTCTATTTTCTTCACATCCTTTCTGTGCGCTCTCCTTTTCTTTCCTCTCAGGATGTTCTACCTTTTCAGTGCCCTGATCTTTAATGCTCTCTCTCTCTCTTCTTTGACCACATTGACAGACTCAAGAATGCCTGCATGACAAATGTCTCCAAGCAGTTGCTCCCTCTGTTTTACTGCATTATAACATTCCTCTAAGTTTGATATATCCTTTCCGTATGCTGTCTCCTTAAGATCTTGTTTCAATCCTGCCCTAAAGTGCTGGAAGACGGCCCAGTTTACGTGGTGCCTGTCTTTGTCTGAAACACTTAGTGTGTTGGCAAGATCCAACAACCTGGTATGGTAATCAGACACACTTTCTTTATCCTTCTGTCCTATTCTCTGGAGCTTCCACAGATTCGGTCCCACATTCCTTACCCTTGAGAACTTTGAAATAAGGACTTCTTTAAATTTAACATAATTGGATTTCTTTCAGAACCAGTGAGGAATGAAAATAGGTTTTAGCCTTTCCAACTAGCTTGCTGCATAGCAGAATGAGCAGTTGGAATTCACTCCACCGACCAATCCTTCTCACTTCCTCAATGTACTCAAAGAATGCAATCACATCATCAGATTCATCACCTGAAAACTGAGGGAATACCTGTTAGGGATTAATCATTCTAAAAAACTCTGAATCATCTAACTCTGAGCTTGTAGGTAGGGACATACCTGCATTCATCTTACAAAATCAACACAATATGTTTTTCCTCAAAATTGTAATTAATCCAATAAATGCCTGATTGCTTGATACAATATCAAAAACCAACTTATAGTGATTAAGGATGTGTCAACTTTAAATTCTAAGGCCCTAATCACATCCTGTCGGCTGCACCATTGTTATGTTGTTGTTTTCTCTATATTTTACCTTGTTCTACCTCTAAATAGCCCACTTTCTAATCTACTGTTGTGCCTTCAAAATATTAATTCAGTATTGTTTCCTCTTCGGATATTGGCAAAATTTTTATTATGCTGCGCTAGCCAATATTCTATAACAGAAGAGACCCTTGTTCAGGGAAAATTCCAAATTCAAAAGCATATACACAACATTTATTAATCTTACGCTAGCGCTGTGCAGATTCAGTTAGCAGTCGTGACCTGAATCTCACTTAATCAATAATATCTAATTCCTTCCCGCCAAAAGGTTCTATTTCATAAGTGGTGGTTTGAATTCATAATCAGGCATAAACTCAGGTATAAGGTACAAAACATGTTTATTGGAAAAGCATAAAACATTTACAGTTAAGAAAACTCAAGTACTCAATAGAACAAAACTCACTCTAAGTTAAGGTTCCTACTAAATCACAACAATGAATTTGAGTAAGCTTCCTTCAATTATGAAAGGATAAGATTAAGTGTAAGCATAACACTAATAGGATATAATTCCTTTCACAAGTTATTCACAGAACATGCATTGAACACTTTCATTAATACTCTATCAATAACCATCTTAATTCTAAGATGGTCATAGGCATAGATAAAAAATAATTTAAAATAATTATGAAATTATTATTATTAAAAAAAATTATGAACAATTAACAGTATTCACTTCCCAAAACTTAGAGATTGGCATACAGTCTGAGCAATTGAGGTTTTACCGATTTTTGGAATCTGATAAGTTTGGCCTTGTGTCTCATGCTATTTGGCACTAAGTACTGAGTTCTTTGGAACCAGACAAAGATTCTTCATTCCAGAAAGCTCAAATTTTATCATCCTTCCTCGAAAAATGTGAAATGCTATAAAACTGTTCAAACCCTAAGTGAATAATATTTGTATATTTAAGTCTACAATTCACCTCTGAAAGCTGCTTCACTCTGATTCCTTTTAAGCATTTCTTACACATTTTTCAATATATTCAATTTTATCTTGTTCAAAACTATATGACATTCACTTCCTGTTTTAAATTCTCTGTATACTCGTGTGTCCTAAGCCAGCACAAAGATTTTGCTATCAACAATAACATGTCAGTGAGACTTTTTTAATTTCCTGTGTATTTTCTGCAGTGAATTCAGGCACATCTTTATGTTGAAACATGATGATATAATGACTATTCCAAATCCTGAAAGAAATCCAGCAGGTATATTATTATTAGCCCTGCCATCCTCTCCAAATTTTCTCAAAACTTTAATATATGCCTGGTAATCATTTCATATGCCACTGCCAGATCACCAACAATGACCAACTTTTTCTTTTTCTTTATATTAGCTGCCTTAACTAATGACTCAAAAATTTTTGGTATTCATTTCCTACTGTGCTCTTCAGATCACTGACAACAACCTACTTATTCTTTAAATTAACTGACTTCACTAATAACTCAAAAAATTTCTTCACTTCTTTATTAAAACTTTCTGTAGGAACACAGGCACAAATAAGTCTCATTGTCCAATTCCCCATTCTGATGTTTGCCCAGATCATACTCTACCTGATATTGCCTGCCATTCCAAAAGATTATCCTCATGTTGAATACTATAGTTACTCTTTCCTTTTCTGATCATTACTGCCTGAATCTCCTGTTTATGTCTTACTTGTTTCATTAATCCCAATTATGCTGATATGGTTCTTCTCCAACTCTCCTGCTAATTCCACTTCTTTTCCATTTATTTTTCTTGTGCTAATTTCATTTCATACATTTCTTTTGGTATTCATTCTCATTATATGTCCAAACCACTTCAAGCAAAGTTCACAAACATTTCTTCAACACTTTCTAGTCCCAGATGATTCCTAATATCTACAACATTTATTTTATTATTCCTTGTTTTTGCTGACATTTCTTCATCACTCTACTAGATGTTGATTGCCATTTAAGAAGATTATCGTAATGTTTATGGTTAAGTACTATAGCTATTTCTTACTTCCCTGATCATTACTAAATATAACATCCTGTTTTTGCTATATGGTATTTTAGTAAATGGCATTACTAAAACACTTGGTTTCAGTAATGCCAATTATGTACTTTTCTCACTTCTTTTCCATTTATACTTCTTATACTCATGGTGCTTATCTTGATTTCTGCTGTACTGGAGTTTGTTCTGGTAGCTGACTTTTCACTATTTTCCTTGGTTCCCTAAAGAAAAGAGTGTAAGGGGGCTTGTTTAACTGGGTAATGCCACAGCTAACATGAAATTGCATCATATTGTACCATCATTTTGTTTTGGTTTAAGCCAATAAAAATGCAATTTGGTTGGCTAAATCCCAAATTGCTAGCCCATCCTCATTCATTCAGTATCCAGGCAGATACTAATGTGGCATACCATAAGAAGGTGAAAAACAGACATTAGGTCAAAAGCACTGGTCAGTTCTCCACCTTCCTTAAATTCCTGTAAAGGCTTTTCCCAGTTATTTAGCCTTGCTAAAGCATATTAATAAAATCTTTCAGCAAAATCTTGCTGAAAGATTTTATTAATATACTTGTCATCTTAAATTTTAATATAAGGTTTCCAATTAATGAAGATTCATAAAGGATATTAAAGTAATTTTTCACTTTCTTCATGCACATTTTTACATACATTTATACTTTGCATATGCTAGGTCATATGATATTTGTTAAAGTACATTAGAATTTGTTTCATAAAATGCAAAACCTGATAAAGAATGAAATTCAAGAGCTGAATCTGATGACATTAGAAAGAATTAGAGGGAAAAAAAGAAAACAAGAAAAAAGAAAAAAAAAAGTCAAGCTATTTCAAGAGCATGCTAATGAAGTGTTCCTTAAATTTTATTTAAGAATTTCCCTGTAATTTTAAGTTACATATGAAGAACTGTATCTGTAACAGCTACCTGGTTTCAGGAATCTTAAAATAAGTTCATACAGATATCTGAGTTAATTCCCTAATGAAGTAAATAAAAATATTTAAAAATAAACTAGTCTTGCTAAAAATTCATATATCAAGGAATCACTTATGTACTCAGTATATTTCAGGAATCTTAAAATAAGTTCATACAGATATTAAAATAAGTTCATACAGAGTTAAGTCCCTAATGAAGTAAATAAAAATATTTAAAAAATAAACCTGTCTTGCTAAAAATTCATATATCAAGGAATCATTTAAATACTCAGTATAAATAACCTTGGGATCTACTCCATTATGTTTAGATTTGCTCATTTTTTCCCATTCTACCACAAGTGGAGCACCACTCCCCTTTTCTACTGGACCTTTTCTACCATTTTCTAAAAGAGAAAAAAAAATATAGATGTAGAAAAACATGCTATTCTGGTATGCAACAAAAAGTGAAAATATGTTTTGTTTTGTTTTTTTTTCAAGTACAATACACAACTTTCAACATAATTAGTTTCTCAATGGCTCCCTCACAGTCACACAATTTTTGAAGTAAGTGGATATGATTTTAAGCATTGCATCTGAGTGGTAATAATGATATTATAACATTTATTATACAAAATTTTCATTAATGATTTCTTTCTCGTCCTCAGTGAACATTATTTAGCAATGCAACTATAATAAATGATAAATAATTACACAAGTGTGATTAATAGAATAAACTTAAATTAACAATAAGTGTGCAGATATAAAGCAGAGTGATCTTAGCTATCATTTAGAGTCTAATAGAGTGCCAAGCTGCAATAATGACATTTTCTAAAACTAAACGGTTTCATGGCAATCTACTACTAACAATGTCATATCAAAATTATTTCCAGAGTTCAGATAAATAAAGTCCCTCTTTCCTATTAAAATTAGGTTTATGGAGCAGAGCCACACAACGTTTTTTTTTTTAATATCTTTCCACGTACTTCAAAAATCATGTAAAGATAGCTTTTGTGGAGAAATGTAATTTTTTTCTGCACGCATGAATTTTTCCATGCAATGGATATATTTCTAGTGTTCTTCCAGATAGATAGATGTCAATCTTCCAATCTGACAACAGTGTAATAGATCACAAGAAAGCAATACTTGAAAAAAAAAAAAAACACTAGCTTTAAAAAGACGTGGACTGAGAGAACTGACAACTACAATGGTTTCCATAAATTAAGAAACAAAGAAAAAAAATCGCAATAACTCAAAAACTGTGTGATGAATTTTTATTCAATTCTGTTCAATGTGAAAAGCAGTAAAAGAAATGTGAAAGAAATACCAATAAACATTGTAAATTAATAGTTTAATTCAATAATAAATATTGTTATCTTTGCCAAGAAAGCAATAGTCAAAAACAAAGGTGAAAATGAAATTGTCAAAGTGCCTCAATAAGGAATGCAGTCACCCCTCACAGCAATCAGTATTCAGAATGATTTTCATACTATTTATAATGGTGTCCAGGAGCTTATTTAGTAATAACAATCTCCTACAAAGCTCTCTTAAGAGGGGGCGGGGGTTGAGAGCAGAAAACACATCGACTTAGAGCATCCCATGCATGATCAAAGGGATTAAGATCAGAAGACTTGGCTGGCCTGTCCAATGATCTCTTCTTCAAGATATTGGTCCATGAGCTTCACTTGTTGAGGATAAGTATTATCATATTGTAAGATAAATGTCTCACCTATTGCATCTGTATGTGGATGAATACAGAGGTCAATAACCTCATTTCTATAAGTTGCAGCATTCACGGTTCTGCTATTCTGTGAAAAGCAATGAAAAAAACACCATAAAAAACACCAGGAGGCAATGAGATCCCCCCCCCCCCAAACTATCAAGCTATCTTCAATGTGTCACCTTCACAGATATTAGAGGGATGATAACATGTCCCTGGCTCTCTTCAGCTAAGAGAATGCATGGTATCACTTTGTAGAGCAAAGGACTAATCTGTAATCGGGACTAGCCTGTAAACCATACTGACCCAAATGGCCATGATCTAGTTGACATGGAATCTGGCCCATTTCAAATGTTCTCTACTGTGGCATATAGGGGGCATGCAGACTAGTGGTCACCAAGCATACAGATCACCTTCATGAAAACTTCTGTGCACAGTGGAAGCAGATACCAATGTTCCTGTAGCCAGATTAAATTGTACCTGATATGGGATTGTGCTCCTGTTTCTGCCAGCAGATAATCAGAGACACTGGTCACTCACTGCAGTTTTCATGAAGGTGATCTGTATGCTTTGTGACTGTTGGTGGTGGTTCCACAGTCAAAACCACAGAACGATTCACATAGAGTTATCTGGATACCTCTGCCTGACTTTGGCTAGCCTCTAGTCTTAAGATGGCTTACCACCTGCATTCATCAGTTAAATGATTTCTTTCAGCCATATCCAATAATTCTACTATTACAAAATCACTTCAGACACAAAATGGAAAACCACTCCAAAATGCCTGCTTTTAGGCTGTGGTTCATTTTCATATGCCACTGATGGTATCACTCATTTGTATACAATAACTACACTCAGTGTTACTTCTTACATATATACCTGACTTTCATGTTTTTCTTTTTCCTTTTCTCCACAAGTTATCATGATTTTTCTCTTTGGTCTTTACTTTATGGAAAATCGTTGCATGTGAATCCCTTCATATAGTTTATTCATCAGGTAATGATTACTTCCAGAAGGATAATGGGTCTTGTCACAAGTCTATTCATTCAATAATGATTCCAGAAGGCATGAGAATGACACCCTACTTCATTAGCCAGCTTGGTCACCAGATTTCAATCCAAATGTGGGATGAAGTGGAATGAGCATGCAACAAAGTTTTGCCATGGTCTATTCTGAGGAAAATATGCGATGCAACAAAGTCTGCATAAACCACATTCCTGTAGAACTTTTACCATGAATTCATGAATTTCATGCTCTGATGAGTTGATGCTCTTTGGAGTGTTAAAGAGAGTAATTACTTGCTAACAGGCTAATATAACTAATAAACTAGCCACTCAACAGTAATACAAAAATGAAATAAAAATCAAGGATTATCCATTATTTCTTCCTCTAGCATACACACTTAGCTGCCAATATATGAAGGATATCTGCATGCCAAATGAAATCCATCAGCAACATGCAACAAATAACATATAGTAGATATTGTCTATAAGCTAGCAAAAATTGCTAACAATGGCTACAATACAGGCAGTGGTGAGCTATGGAAATTTTAACAAAGAGCTTGCATCGTCGAGCAAAAAAAGCAGTATTTCACACAAAAACTTTTATTAATACGGCTTGTGTACAAATGCCAATCAAAAAGTATGAAGGGACAACCTGTAAAAGCTATCATTTTTAAACCAATATTTCATGATCTAAATATCAAATATTTGCACACGATCATCTATGTTAATTTATCTTACATAAGAAAAACAATTTTTACTATTAAAATATAATAAGAATAAAATCTTTTATAATCGCACATATGAAATAGTCCACATTTTTTTATAAACAAAATAAATTTCTTTCATTTGTGATAGAAGTTTTAATGATAAACAATCTATAAATAATAAATAAATATTATCGAAGTACGTCATATTTCTCTTTGTTTTATACTTCAAGTGATAATCAACGGTACCAATCAAGGGGCATTATTTTATTATTATTACGGGCAGCTACAAGGAGTCCTTAGACTCATCGAGGGAGGCCCAACATCATGTCAAGATCAACTATTCAACATTCACACAGTATCTATCATACTTCACCTTGAACTCATTTAAAGTCATGGCACCCACAACAGACTCTGGCAGCTTATTCCACTCATTTACCACTCTCCAAGTAAAAAACCTAGTTCTAACACCCTTGCTAACCACACTCTTACCAAGCTTCCATGGATTGCCCCTAATCCTCCTACTACCAGTCCTATTCTCAAAAATATCTTCTGAATTAATCTTATAGAAACCCTTCAGTAATTTGAATGTATCAATCATATCACCCCTTTTCTGCCTATCAACCAATTTCTGCAGCCCACAAATCTTCAACCTGTTCTCATAAGGTTCATTCCATAGTCCTGCTATTATCTTGGTTACTCGTCTCTGGATCCTCTCCACCTCCTCCCCATCGAGAAGAAACCCTTGCGCCCATATCTGGCTACAGTAGTCTAGATGGGGTCTTATCAAGGCTCGATAGAGAGGAACAATAACCTGTTTGTCTCTGTTCGTTAAAGTGTTTTTCAGCAAACAAGTGATTTGATGAGCTGATTTTGCCACTTTTGCGATGTGTCATCTAAACTTGAACTCCCTATCCACCAACACTCCTAACTCCCTGGCCTCGTCAATCTCCTGGAGTACAGTTCCACCAATGTGATATACTGCTGCTAATCTTTTCACCCCAAAATGCAAAACCTTACATTTTTTCCACATTAAATTGACATCCATTCTCCTTAGCCCAGCCCTCCAAAGTATCCAAATCATCCTGAAAAATTTTGACATCCTGAGCATTCACTATTGCTCTAAGCTTTGCATCATTCACAAACAGATACAGATGCATAGTTTCTCTCAGATCCTTTCCTATATTGTTAATGAACAAATTAAACAGTAGTGGTTTAATTTTAGCTCCAAGAACAGAACCCTGCGGCACACCACTAGTCACAGGATGTCTTTTGGACTCTACTCCTGAATAAACCACTCTCTGATATCTCTCCATCAACCACCCTCCTATCCATCTCACCAACCCTATATCCATTCTCATGTGCTGCAGTTTACTTATTAGAATTCCATATGGTATCCTATCAAAGGCTTTAGCAAGATCCAGTAGAATCACTGTAAACCCGTTACTCTTATCCAGTTCAGCCGTCACTGTGTTATAGAATGTGAGCAAGTTACTGAGGCATGATCTACCCTTCACAAAACCATGTTGTCCCCCATAGAGTATCCCATTTTCATCTATCCAATCTTGTATTTCCCTCTTGACTATTTTCTCCAAGACCTTGACAATGATTCCTGATATGCTAATCGGTCAGTAATTTACAACAGCAGTCTTGGAACATCCTTTATGCAGTGGAACTATTTTCCCCTCTTTCCATCCCCTCGGGACTAACCCAGACCTGAGACTCAAATTAAACAAAATGGTCGAGGGCACTGACAATTCTTTAGCTGCTTCACGTACGACATGAGCTGGTATACCATCCAATCCCACAGACGTATTGACATTGAGGTTTTGCAATAGACTACTCGCCTCCACTTCATACACCACAATTCCTGTATAATCTGTTGGTTCATTTATTCCTGCCATGTCACCACCTGGATGATATACTCTTGCAAAGTGCTCACTCAGTAATTCTACTATATCAACTTATTCAGTTACCTCCCTACCACTGACATTCTTTAAAATCAATCTGTCATATACATTTTTTTCTTCATTTACTTGCAACATATCGAAAAAACTGTTTGGGATTCTCTTTAGCCTGCATGGCTAATGTTCTTTCATAATCAGCTTTTGCTTTTCTTACCACACTTGTTACTCTTCTGGCCTGGGCTTTATACTGTTCATGTGCCTGCAGGTCACCTTTCTCCTTAAATTTCCTCCACAGTTGTTTCTTTTTTTGTGGCTCAAGCTTAATGGTGTTATTCATCCATTTAATTCCTACTTGATTTATTATTCGAACTCTAGGTATACAGTCAGCCATTGCCTCCTGCAAACACTTCTTAACCGCCTCCCATGCACTATCAACATCCAGCCCTTGCAGTTTTACATGCCATGGCACTGAACCAATCAAACTCCTAAGCTTGTCATACTTACCAGCCTGATAATTCCACATGTACTCTGTCTTAATTGTAAATTCCACACCTTTAGCCACCTCCCAAGTCAAGACCTTATGATCACTCTCACCAATTGGTGGCAATGCGGTCATATTCATTACAGTCAAATCCTCAGATGCAATTACTAGGTCAAGCACTCTCTGATCCCTAGTATTTTCCATTACATGCTGTCGCAGATAGTTTTCCCTTAATAACTGCATAAAATCCAATTCCTTCCTCCCACGTGTCCTCTCCTCCCTCCAATCAATGCTACCATACTTGAAATCTTCCATAATAATTACCCTCCTTCCACTCATTTCTTCTATTTGCTTATGCATACTATCTCCACCATCTTTTCCATCACCTGGTCTATAACAGCACCCAATTGTATATTTTGTTCTGCTAGCCTCAATCTCACACCAAATGACCTCAAATGTACTCTTTTCTCTATCCTGAAATTCAACTTCTATTCTCTTTGGCTGCAGCTCATCAGCTATCATCAATAATACTCCTCCCCCCATTTTATTCTCCAATTTTATAGTCCTATTTATTTATATGCAATTACTAAAAGTGGATTCTTATTTGTAAAACGGTAGTAACAGTAACTACAATATTTATTTAATAAAATCACTTTGTTAAGTTACCGTATGAGTTTGTCGCTTAATATATTTTAAAAAATCATGTTTTTTTGTGTGTTTTTTTTTTGAAAAAATAAAAAAGTAAACAAGAAGAACAAGCGGCTCTCAAATGTGAAAAAAAATGTAACAAAGGGCTCGGGCGAGTTCCCGTGAACCCTTTATAGCTCACCACTGAATGCAGGCAAAAATTGCTCACGTGTGACAATATCCATTCAGGTTTGTGCAATAATGGACAATGATTGTGACTTCAAATGACTGAAAAAAATAAGAGACTCATATTGGCCAGTAAGAATAATGGCCGTCATAGCCACTGCTGAGTGAATGGCATACTCTCTATAAAACAGGTCATACATTTGAATCTCACTGTGACTAGGATGTTTGTGAAGGTTTTCAATCAACAATTTTTGTGGCCAGTGTGAGAATAACATCCCTAAAACAGAGAAGCCAAAGTGACTTGGAAATGTGCCATCTGAATGCTAGATTAGGGCCCCAGATTATCTGATCCTTAAGCCACCCACTGTATTAGAGGCTTATACCCTTTCAAAGGTGGGATTCACATTTAAAAAAAAAACTGACAATGATGTGATAAAAATCAGGTCAATGGTGGGCACTGATCAGCTAGAGAAACAGCTGATCAGTGCAAGTCAGAAGAATTGTAAAATCAAATGGATGTACCTTACTAAAACATCACATGAATGTGTGGTACAACCAGTGTGTGTGTGTGTGTGTATGAGAGAGAGAGAGAGGATTATGTGTATCTGAAAATACAATGCAGAGGACACTATCCCAAATAGGGTAATGCCCTCTGTACTGAATCACACTGTTAACAACCATGAGAACACATATCTGCCTAACAAACGCAAGCAGTTGCAGTTAAAGTTGGAAAGGAACAGTAACAATGGACACCAGAAAGACTTTAGAAATGGTGCATGGAGTCATAATTTTGGTTGTCCCTATTATTTCAAGCAGGTGAAAGGACAAAGGTATAGCTACAACAACAAAGTCGTGGACATATGCTTGGCCACCAGGGCCGATTTTATCATTAGGCGAACCTAGGCAATCGCCTATGGATGCCAAGACTTCGAGGAGCCAGATTTTGCTACACATAAAAGTATATAAAACCAACAGGAACTCCTGTATTCCATAAAATTCATGTATGTACGCATACCATTTCTTTGCTGGATGTATATGCACGTCCAGCAAACCTGGATAATATTCTGTCCACCTGCTGAAAGAACATAGATAAGAAGTATAGTTTGACAGTCAATAATCCTTCACGCTGAAAAGAACACTTAACTAAATTACTTGGCGTGTGTAGTAGCTATGTTCAGCTGCTTACAGCAAGAAATGCAGTTGCTTGTCGTTTGCTCGGTAACCGGAATCTAAGTTATATCAGACTAAATACCTATGAGTTATATTCATTTTGCTGCTCGTTTTTATCGCATAATTATAGTTTTTAATGCCAGTGCAAAATAAGAAATCCTTTCATACGTTCTTCGCTTCATATATTATCACTATGGAAGATCAATGTCACTATCAATTTTTTGGCTAATTATTTTAATCACCAATACATTTTAAAATTCTCCCAGAACTTGATTGAAGATAATTATTTTTGTCAAACAATTATTTTATAAATTCATGAAAATCCGAATTTAAAAATGAATACAGCCTCTATCTGTTCCAAATTAAGTTTTCTTTTTTATTCATAATCTTAGTTCGAGGTTAGTTCACAGACTGCGCGACAGTCTGCACTTTTAAATTTTGCTTTATAGAGAATCATATGTAAATCTTGAATCATATCATGTAATGCATAATTTTTATAAACGTAATCTGTAGGTTTTTGCATTTCGACTTTCTTGGTTTCCCCCAATCACTCCCTACAAATTGAAATAAATGACAGTTATGAAGTCAACTGTTGTGTACATATTTTCGGTATTATGCGGCAATTTTGAAGTAGCGATATTTTCCCTACACGTTATCCTTCGAAACATGTGTAGGTGCATGCGTCAAAATGAAATTTTATTTCCAAAATTTTCATAACAGAATTAGTTCACCTTTAATGGCTAACTCCTCCCCCCCCCCTGCCTCCCAAAATTATCACCGCACACACAAAATTCTGCTAGATAACATATGTGCACTTTCTTTTTGTTGGAATTCGTTATTTTTCCAAAGTAATTGTACTGTTGCAGTTTTAAGCAAAAGACAAAGGCAAAGAATCTTTGATAAAATACCATTGGATATTAAAAACACTCACAATCGGAAACCCCGAATAATGCAGTTTAACATCATTTATTGTTCATTAAAAAATAAACAAAAAATCGTTCCTAAAATTGAAATGTGCGACCCATATAATTTTATTTTGCAAGGAAAGAAAGCAAAATGTCATATTTATTTCAATAAATGTTATTTAAAAAATATAAATATTTGACATAATATTTCCAATGTAAACAAACGTTTTGGTTATTTATTTTAGCACATGTGAAATTCGTTTTTATTTGGGAAGAGACACAACAAATAAATTGTGCAGCTAAAAAAGGGTCAAATATCGTAGGACAGTAAAGAAATTCCAAGTAATACAGTGCACATAAAGACAATAATCCATTAACGCAGGGGGGGGGGGGGGTAATTGCATTTTAGTATTCTATCTGATGAAACTTATGAAGTTTCATCAGCATTCTACATTTTTATTAGGTCAAAGGGGTTTTGAGTTATTTTTGTGTTTTTAATTAAATAAACTAGTTTCATTTTGTCACAGATGGTTTTTGCTTCTGAACTACCTGGACTATTGTTCTTATCAATATTACTAAATTACAATCTCCTTCTCTGGAAATTTTCTCTTACTAAATGTTTGACTTAGCAGTCTAATCCAGAGATTAAATATATGGTCAGTTTAACCCATAACATTCTTAAGAATATTTCATCCTGTGATTTCCCAGAATCCTGTTAGGAAAGAACAGATCGTTGAGTATTGAACTTGCGATCATTTTGATTTTGTGTGTGCTGCTGCTATTTGTATTAATTAGTGGGTAAGAGCAGTTTCTATATCACATAAACAGAGCATTTAATTTTCAAGTTTATTATTATTTATAAATTAAATTGATTTTTCAGTTCATTTTTTTGTGCATCAAGATTCTAGTTATTTTAGGGTAAAATGTTGAGTAAAAAAAGTGGATGTTAGCGAGCATAGCAAGTTATCTTTACTATTGATTGCATCTACGTTTTAACTAAAGCTGGAATTATTATGCTTATTATTGCAACTTAAAAAAAATCAAATCTGGAGTTGAATAAATCTTAATAATTGTGCAATAAAGTTGGAACTGAATTAATCCTATATATATATTATATTAAAATAGTAATAGATAACAAGATCTTAGAACAGGTGAATTCATTTAACTACCTAGGATGTATGAACACATATGAAAATGAAAAAGATATAAATGTAAAAATTGCAAAATATTTAAAAATAACAGGTGAAATTAACTCTATATTTAAACCAAACCTAGTTCAGAAACAAACCAGACTAAAAGTATACAATACATTAGCCCTACCAGTCTTAATGTATGGAAGCGAAATCTGGACAATAAAACAAACAAAGATTATTAACAACAGAAATGATGTTATGAGAAAACCTGCAAAGTATACCCTATTCGATCACAAAAGAAACGAAGAAATTATGAAAGAATTAAACCAAGAACCAGTAATAGAAAAAATTAAAAATATAAACATAAATAAATGGATGGAACACATCCAGAGAATGAAAACAGAAAGATTACCAAAACAAGTCTTAAAGTACAAGCCATTAGGAAAAAGAAAACCAGGACGTCCTCTTAAATGATTCAACGATGACTTCTAAGGCCGGAACAGATTTAGGCCATGCTAGGCCTAAATCCTTGATACGCATGATGATGATGATATATTATATGCTTTTTATGTGAATCCCGGGTCTCCCGTAAGTAAGGTGGTCTCGCACTAGGCAACAAAATTTACCTTTCACCTAAAGTTGGGTGGTTGAAAAGCAGATACGTTAACCATTCTGTCAACTAAGGAGGCATACTGTGCATGTTACTGCAAACTGAAACGTTTTATATTTATATTTAGATCCATGTTGTAATTCCACAAATATAATGATTTTTGCTACAATTTTTATTACCGTAAATTCAAAATTTTTATTTTTAGTGAGAATATCTGAACTTTACAGTTGATGAAGTTCCTATTTTTACCTTGATTAGCAAGCTTAATTTGATTGCATTTAAATTCTTTTCTTTTTTTTTTTTTAAAAAAAAAACAACTTTTATACAATTATTTAAGAAGTAACTTGCAGCAAAATAAAACAAGTGACTTGTCGCTATTATGCATTGAATCAGAAATAATGGACTCAATTAATTATGATGACATTATCATATAACCAGCCGGCCTGGTTGGCCGAGTGGTTAGCATATAAAAGGCTGCGGGTTCAAATCCCACCATGGGCATGGATGTTTGTGATTGTCTGTGAAAATAATAGTTTGTAATGGAGGACAGTAGATGGCGTTGGTGTAGATGAGACGGTTTGTGGATGAGGTTGAATGGTGGAGACGGAGAGTTGTAAAGATTAATTATGATGACATTATGATATAACCAGCCGGCCTGGTTGGCCGAGTGGTTAGCATATAAAAGGCTGCGGGTTCAAATCCCACCATGGGCATGGATGTTTGTGATTGTCTGTGAAAATAATAGTTTGTAATGGTGGACAGTAGATGGCGTTGGTGTAGATGAGACGGTTTGTGAATGAGGTTGAGTGGTGGAGACGGAGAGTTGTAAAGTAGGTGCCCTACCCTCGATGAGTCTTAGGACTCCCTGGAGGTGTCAAATAATAATATTAATAATAATAATAATTATAGATTTATTTGCTAAAACCAAAGCCAGAAAAAAAAAATTTTAGTTATTGATTTTTTTTTATTTAAATTTGATTGAACTGATTTGATTGAACTTTTATTTTTATACTTTTTTTTAAAATGCAAATATATGTATACCAATGTTGTTTTGTGTTATTAAAATTAGTTATCATGGAAATGTTGAGTTTTATTTTCAATAAACTAAAAAAAAGTGCTTATTTTTGAGGCCTCATAATGATGTTGCGCCTTGGGTCTCCAAAAGTATAAATGCAGCCCTGGACACTGCCTGTTTGTAATGCTGGCGGTGAATGCTCATTTTCTGTACTTAAATGTGTTAAAAATATTTACACAATTCGTTAAGTCAGATCCATTTGAGAAATTTGTCAATTATGTTCATAGAAAATGATATTGTTGAATTATTAGATTATAAATGTATGATAGATAAATTATATAGTTATAACTTATAAGGCATATATAATTGATAAATACTTCATTAATTAGATGTATAAAAATTTATTTGTGAATTACTGAATAGTTTAAAGTCCATTTTTTTTATAATTAAGTTTATTTTTATTTATAAATATTTCAGTTACTGGATTTTGAAAATGGATAAAAAGAAATTGGGTTTTCAATATCGCAAATGTAAAGCGGAAAAGGAAGAAAGTTTGAAAAAACAAGAAGGTGCATTTTTAAAATATCTTTGCCGAGATTGTAATCGCATACAAGAAGAAAATCTTCAAGATTATTCGTTGGATAATTCGCTATAGTTTCGATTAATGAATTGAAGGAGAAATCTACAGATACCAAAAATTGGGTTAAAACATCGAAGTAGAAATTTACAGATCACATGAGTATTGTTGATTCTGAAGCTGGTTGTTCTACAGATCCAATCATAAAAGGATTTGATTTTACAAATTTAAATTATAATGATCCAGCAACTTGGTGTCCTGTAAAATTTTCCAATATCAATCAATTACGTCAACTATTAGTTAAACATGGACCTGAACAGATTCATAATTTGGATTTTCCGAAAGATAACAATAATAGAAGATTTTCAATGACTCATTATACTCGAAGACTATTTAACGGCGAACAATGCAGCGTTTGTGGTTAACGTATTCAAAATCCATGGATTTTGCATTTTGCTTCTGCTGTTTATTATTTGACCAATGGCGAATTAACCTTGCTGATTCTGGATGGAGGGACTGGAAAAATGCTGCTTCTATTTTAGCGGCACATAAAAAAGTCAAAGACACGTTGAAAATTACCATAAGTAGAAAGAATTAGAAATTCAAATAAAAGAAAAGAAAACCATTGATGAAGAGAACTTGCTAGTTATTAGAAAAGAGGAGAAACATTGGGTGCAAGTATTAGAATGACTCTTTGCTTTAGTTCAGGCATTAGCTATTCAAAATTTATCATGTCAAGGAACAAATGAGACATTGTTTTCGCATGGAAACGGAAATGTTTTGAAATTTGTCGAATTTCTAGCCAAGTTTGATCCAATAATGAATGAACATCTTCGAAGAATAAAAGATAAAGATACATATGTGCATTATCTTGGAAAAGATATTCAAAATGAAATAATAAACATCTTCGCCAATGTGATAAAAAAGAAAATTTTAGAATCTGTTGTTGCCGCAAAATATTTTTTCAGAATTATTGACTGTACATCCAACATTGGTCACACAGAACAAATGAACATAGTACTTCGATTCGTAGACACTAGTAATAGCACAGTTTCTATAAAAGAACACTTTTTGGGATTTATAGAAAAAAAAATGCCACTAGAGAATTTTTATCAAATGAAATACTAGGAAATCTAGACAAATTTTCATTACCAATACAAGATTTACGAGGTCAAGGATACGATAACACCAGTAATATGAAAGGTGATGTAAAAAGTGTGCAGCGACGAATTTCAAATATTAACCCGAGAGCAATGTATGTACCCTGTAGTTCACATGCATTAAATTTAGTAGTGAATTGCACTGCTAATACTTTAGATGCCACAGCATTTTTTGACACGGTACATCGCTATATGTATTTTTTTCAGTTCGACTCGTTGATGGGAATGCCTCAAAAGACATAAGTAATTTTACACTCAAACCAGTCTGTGATACATGATGGGAAAGTCGAATTGACTCATTAAAGCCTCTAAGATATAATTTGTCCAATGTTTGCAAAGCACTGCAAGAAATATCTCAAGATGATAGTTTATGTGTATTAAGTAGAAATACCATGAAATTAGATACACGTAGTCTTCTTAAAACTTTAAGGAAGTTCAAATTTATCGCATCATTAGTGATGTGGTATAACATACTTTTTGAAATAAAGTTTTCAAGTAAACAACTTCAGAATACAAGCCTTGATATAAATGGTGCCATAAATTGTATTAATGATACAAAGAATTTCTTAATGAAAATCCGAAATGAGGATGAATTTGAAAAGATGTTAACAGATGCAGAAAAAATCGCTGAGGTCTTAGGTGTAACGCCTAATTTTGAACAAGAAACAGTTAGACTTAGAATAAAAAAAGAAAAATTTGTGTATGAAGCAGAGGATCAATTCATAACAGATTTTAAACAAAAATATAAGGTAGATTTTTATTTTTCAATTATTGATACTGCAATTGCATCTGTTGATGAAAAATTCAAGCACATGTCTACAATTAACGAAAAGTTTGGTTTTCTTTTAAATATATATGAATTTCAAAAAATTACTTCAGCAGAACTGCTTAAAAAATATTGGAAAATTATTTAACACAAGATAATTCTAGAGATATTGATGGAACAGATTTATGTAGTGAATTACAAATAATAGCAAGGCGATTCCAGAAAATACTTCCTCATTAGATGTCCTGTCATACATATGCAAATATAATTTAGAAAATAGTGTTCCAAATGTGTTTATTGCTCTGAGAATTTTTTCGCCATTGCCAGTATCGGTAGCAAGTTCAGAAAGGAGTTTCTCAAAATTAAAACTTACAAAAACTTCCACTCGTGCTATAAACATTTATATATAAATGTTCATAATGATATTATTTTTATAAATATCCACATGTATAGGTGTACGTGTGCTTCTGTGAGTATGACAAAATATATATATACAGCAATCCCTCGATTAGTGCGCCTAATGTGTTCTATAAAACAAGCGCATTAATCGAAAATGCACTAATCGAATATAATAACCTATGGGAAAAAGTATAATTCGTTCCTCAGATCTTTTTTGCACCTTAATTTTTTTATAAAAGAATTAATTAAGGTATGTCTCAGGACCGAGTTAAAGTAAAATCATGAAGCTGAAAGACTATAAAACATATTCAGAATATAAATTTTATTATTCTACTTCTTAACAAATAATTGTAATAAATTTAGTTTTAATCCTTTATCCAAGTGTGAGCAAACAAAGTTTGCTCCTGAAAGTATCTTCAGGACTGGGGTAAGGTGGTACAACACCAGAGCACTCCTTGCAAAGGTGGAGCAAGCTACCAACACTCCTATCTCAGTGTCTCCCATAATGCAAAACACATCTCCTTGCGGATATGTCTAATGTTATGCATTAAGGGAACTGCCACAACCCAGACTAGTTTCGACCTTTATTGAGGTCTCTTCAGTGGGAGCCAGGCCCAAGTGGAGATACCAGGCAGAAGCATTAGCAGGTCATCTCTACCTATAGGAGTTGCCAAATGGTGTGCCTCCCTTTTTTTAATAAATTACTCTGGATTTAGAGAAAGATATTGGCAACTCTTATAGGTAGAGATGACCTGCTAATGCTTCTGCCTGGTATCTCCACTTGGGCCTGGCTCCCACTGAAGAGACCTCAATAAAGGTCGAAACTAGTCTGGGTTGTGGCAGTTCCCTTAATGCATAACATTAGACATATCCGCAAGGAGATGTGTTTTGCATTATGGGAGACACTGAGATAGGAGTGTTGGTATCTTGCTCCACCTTTGCAAGGAGTGCTCTGGTGTTGTACCACCTTACCCCAGTCCTGAAGATACTTTCAGGAGCAAACTTTGTTTGCTCACACTTGGATAAAGGATTAAAACTAAATTTATTATACTCTAACCAAGTGAAAAATAAACTTTCAATAACAAAGAATTGAGCTAACGTAGTTTGGCAGGCATTTCTTTTTTTCATACAACTGGTGGTATGGCTCTATTGCCTCTTCTACTCGTTTGCAAATTTTACTGCTTCTCTATTCATCAGGGTCAGCCTCTGCATTGCTGCTTAAAAACTTCACTTGTACGAAAAATATTATATGCTGCCGATTGTTATAATCCGCTTGCAGGCAATTTTTATGACTGATCATAAACAGTGGTATTCTCGTTCCCAAATGTTGAACAGTTTTGATGTGTGAAAATTAACAATACACAAATGTTATTATGATAAATTTAGTTTAATTCTTTATCCAAGTGTGAGCAAACAAAGTTTGCGCCTGAAAGTATCTTCAGGACTGGGGTAAGGTGGTACAACACCAGGACAACTCGTTGCAAAGGTGGAGCAAGCTACCAACACTCCTATCTCAGTATTTCCTATAATGCAAAACACATCTCCTTGCAGATATGTCTAATGTTATGCATTAAGGGAATGGCCACTACCCAGACTAGTTTCGACCTTTATTGAGGTCTCTTCAGTGGGAGCCAGGCCCAAGTGGAGATATCAGGCAGAAGCATTAGCTGGTTGTCTCTACCTATAGGAATTGCTAATTGGTGTGCCACCCTTTTTTAATAATTTACTCTGGATTTAGAGAAAGATGTTGAAAGTTTATTTTTCACTTGGTTAGAGTATAATAAATTTAGTTTAATCCTTTATCCAAGTGCGAGCAAACAAAGTTTGCGCCTGAAAGTATCTTCAGGACTGGGTAAAGGTGGTACAACACCAGGGCAACTCGTTGCAAAGGTGGAGCATTGTTTTTCAGTTTTTCAGAAAAAAGTTTTTCAACATCTTTCTGTAAATCCAGAGTAAATTATTAAAAAAGGGTGGCACACCAATTGGCATTCCTATAGGTAGAGATGACCTGCTAATGCTTCTGCCTGATATCTCCACTTGGGCCTGGCTCCCACTGAAGAGACCTCAATAAAGATCGAAACTAGTCTGGGTAGTGACCCTTCCCTTAATGCATAACATTAGACATATCTGCAAGGAGATGTGTTTTGCATTATAGGAGATACTGAGATAGGAGTGTTGGTATCTTTCTCCACCTTTGCAACGAGTTGCCCTGGTGTTGTACCACCTTAACCCAGTCCTGAAGATACTTTCAGGTGCAAACTTTGTTTGCACACACTTGGATAAAGGATTAAACTAAATTTATTATACTCTAACCAAGTGAAAAATAAACTTTCAACAAATGTTATTAGGCATCTGGGTCTGAGCTTTTCGACATATTCTCAAATATTATTCTACTCGGAATATTTCCACTATAAAATATTTATCCATAAAAAATACTTAGAAAACTAAAATGACAAATTCCAGAAACTTCTTTCAGAACACAGTTTGGGAAACAATGGTATACATAGTGTACATGGAAGTAGTGTAGTATGCCATTAAAAATAACTTTGTAAAACATTTTAAATCAGTAACTAAATTATTTCATTCTGGTGAGTGATTTTTTAAAATAGTTAGGTATAAAAATGTATAGACAGAAAATTTTTTAAATCTGTAACATTTATTTTTAAGATGTATATTGGTGCACTAATCGAAGTTGGGTATCGAAAAAAATTACGCACTAATTACTATATAGAGACATTGTATAGGGGTGCCTAAATTTTATTTGCCTAGGGGCATCAGATACTCGCGCACCGGCTCTGTTGGTCACAACAGTGTCATATGAGGGAGTGACAATTTAGCATGCTTTAGGCCCTTGGATACTAGTAGAAGGGTTAAATGGTGCAGTCAACTGAACATCACTGCCATGTACATAATTTCTGTTGACCATTTATTTGAGGTGTTAAGTCAATTGAAAAAGTTCCATATTTTTATGTTGTAAACTACATTTACAACCTTTCATGGGTGGGATTTATATACATACAGGATGGACCTTAAGCCATGGAACATTCCATAGAAAGGGCCTGTGATGTGGTTTTTCATAATTAATAAAAAAAAAAGTCTGGAGATGTTCAAAAACTTATAATGCAGTTGCTTCATAAAGACAGGCATTTTCTATGGCATGTTTCATGACTTATGGACCACCCTATGTATATATAAGAGCCTCCATAGCTCAGTTGATATAGACAAAGCACTATGGTCGGAAAGACCTGGGTTTGATTCCTGTCCATGATGTGAGGAATCTTTATCTGGTCTCTTTCGACTAAAGGTGAGTTTAGACAGTCTTATACAGAGGTATAGGGATATTTCAGCCAGAAACTCTGGTTTTTTATCCCTCAGAACAGGCAAACCAGCCCCGTGAACATACACAGATTTAAAGACATGAATACCTAACATGTGATGAGGACCCTATCTTGTTATGCTCATAGTTAACCATGAGTCATATCATGATATGTTTATATATATATCTTGCTATGAACCTCAACAGTGTGGCCAGGGGCGTGCCAGTAGTGTCTGGCACCTGTGTGCAAAACTTTAGTTGGCACTCCTATACCCCTCCCACAATAAAAAAACACTTTATAAAAGCATTATTTTTAATATTTGATGCCAATAAAGTGAGTATTTCATTCTGAATTTTATCTCCTAAATAGGAGGGCATATTTTTAAAGTCAGAATCATTACCTACATCACGTGTGTTCCGATATAAAAGGATCAAACTTTTCTAACATCTCAATGCATTTTAAAAAACTGCCATTGTTGCGATTGTAAAGTTTATTACTTTTACCACAAAGAGCTAGATTTTGTTTGTGTTTTGTTTTGCCTATATTCTGCTGATAACAGCAGAATATAGAATAAAGTTAAAAATACAGCAGATTTTCTTATATATGTTTAGAGCAAATGTGAGTTTGACAAGATTAAACAAATTCAAATGCGCATCATCCTGTAAACTCATGTTAGTTCAAGTTTTTACTTGTTTGTGCTAAACTACTTGTTAGAATTAGGATCAGAATAAAATAAGAACTTATGGAATAATAACAAATAAGTGATTATAAATATTTTGTTTAAGACAAATCTATAAAATATAATTAAAATTTAAACAAAAATGTAATTTATTTTGATATAATTAATGAATAATATTTTTTTAAGTATTTCCTCCTCGCCTGAAATTTTTTTGGTGCCTGTGTGCATTACACACACACATTGCACATTTTGCCGGTGCGCCCCTGAAAGGACACCACAGTGTGAGGAACAAACAGCCATGCTGTCCACCTTAATAAGGTGTAGGACCTCCTTTCACTGCAATGACTGCAGCAACTCTATGGGGGAATACCTTCCACAAGAATACCATAGTGATCAATGGGAATTTTGGAACATTCTTCCTATAGGCATGTAAAGAGGTCCTGAACTCTTGTGGGGGCAGACATCTCTTTACCTCACTCACACTCATTTCATTCTGCAGATGTTCCCAATAGGATTGAGATCAGGACTCTGTGGACATCAGTGAATTGTGGTGACATTCACGTCCACAAACCACACAGTTACCGTAGCAGCCTTATGAAATGGAATTGTCTTGCTGAAAGAGACAACAGTCAGTTATGTAGAAATGCCACAAAGTAGGAAGGATTGCATTGTCCAGAATGTTCAGATACCTCTCAGAGTTTAATGTTAATGGCACAACAAACAGAGATCCGAGTCCAAACCAGGAAAAATGGGACAATATCATCACATTGATATTTCCAAATTTCATAGTTGGGGTTACACATACTGGTAAGAGACATTCACTAGACATCTGTTACACTCATCCATCTGTTCAACAGAGGGTGGAATATGATTTATCACTCCATAACACAGCTTTCCAAGCATCAATGTTGCACTCTACATGCTCTTTGCACCACTGAAGACAATGCTGCATGTTTCTTCAGGTAATGTTTCTTCAGGTAATTGCATATTGCAGTTCTACCATGGAGAGCCATGTTATGAGCCTTGTTTTTGTACAGATATTATTCCAGTTGATGCCCAGAAGTCCAAATTCAATGAGTCAACTGATGAATGGCAGTTTTTATATATTATCCTTCATAGCACCCTACAGGGTGCTATGAAGGATAATATGTCATGTTTGGTGAGTATGATGGGGTCATTCACTTGCAGTTGACTCCCTGCACCTCTATATCAGTATTATATCACTGATTGTTGACTTAGGATGGCTCAATTTATCAACAATTTGCTAAACGGATAGGCCTGCAAGATGGCATCCTATGACAACTCCTCTTTCAAACTCTGTCAGTTTCCTTCTCATAGCCATTTCACCTGGACACAGTTGCACTGACTTGGGAGCATCATATTCCTCCAATTTCTATTGACTCATTACATGGCATAATGCACCTTGCCCATGGGGGAGGGGATCTGTTGACTTCTTTGCAAGCAATATACAGGACACAACAAATATAACTGCCCACTTGCAAGTGGACAAAATAAAGTATTTTTTTATTTAATAAAAAATAAATGTTCAAACAAAATCTTTATAAGATAACACATGCAGCATCTAATCACTTTATGAAACTCCTACTGACTTACTGGACATATCATTAAAAAATAAGAGCAGCTTTTTTTACCCCATTTTTTGCATGGGAAAAAAAAATAATATATATATATATATATATATTATATTATTTTTATTTTATTTTTATTTTATTTTTATGTTGTTTTACTTATGATATAGTAAAAATACTTCTGTTATTGGCATTTTAATTCTGTTCCATTGTCAACATACTGAACAAGGCTTAGATAATAAGGCAAAATAATGCAACATCCATTAAATTTATTTTCATGTGTTTTAGTCTGTCTTTAATTTCTACAAACTATGATGAAGAACTTATACTCTACCATATGTTGAGCCATTAGCTATCACTAGACTTGAAAATACGTATGAAAAGATATACCAGAACAACAACCACAGCAAGTGATACAATATGAATTTAGAATTGATTCTGAGATAGCTAAGAACATGATATTACTTTGTTATGTACATTGGATGTATTCTCAGATTAATTTACATAGTTTGTTGAAGAAAATTTAGTTTTCAAAAATAAATCTTGCCACTGCCATAAGAGACCGTGTCATAGCTTAGGATAAAAAGATCCATCTACATAAGAATTTCCTCATTTTCCTTGATGGGATTCAAATCCAGTCCTTTTTATGACCTAGAGGACTGAGATGCTTTTTCAAATTGCACTAAAAAATCATCTAAAACAATTTGTAGTCACAAATAGAATCAAGGGTGAGGGAGCAGTTGCTTGACAGCCAGGCACACTACCAAAAGTCATTTCAGCTATAATATCAATATAAAAAAAAAGGAGTGCAGCAACAAATGACACATAATCTGCAACTATCAATGCAAACAAAATACTTGATTCAAATGGAATAAAGAAATAATGAAATAAATGATCCTTTGAGAAAAGCCAACTGTATTGAAATTCTCAGCAGCCCTTTCTATTATAATTATTATTATTATTATTTTGTATTCAGATACACCCCCCAACTCAACATCACCAGAGTTAAAGATCGGTACTATCAACATAAGAAGCCTGAATGGCAAAGAAAGGAGCTAGCTGAGGAATTGGATAAGTACCAGATTGACATAATGGGGGTGACTGAAACAAAAAAGACAAAAACTGGTGAGATCTTTCTGAGCAATAAATACTAAATGTTATATTCAGGCAATGACAATCAAGGAAAAGAAGGAGTAGCCATAGTATTAAATACAAAATACAAGGTTAATCTTCTTGAATAGCAGTCAGTCTCAAGTAGAGTAATGTGGGCAAATATGAGAATGGGGAACTGGGCAATGTGCCTTATGGTCCCACAGAAGGTTCTACTAAGGTAGAAGTGGAGAAATTTTTTGAGGCTTTAGAAAAAGCAACTGACACAACGAAAAAGGAAAAGTTGGTCCTTGTTGGAGATCTAAATAGCAGAGTAGGAAATGATTGTCAGACATACAAAAATATTTTGGGAAAATTTGGAGAAAAGAGCAAAGCTAATAATAATGGCAAATATCTGTTGGATTTCTGCTCAGCACATGGACTGGTTATTACTAACACCATGTTCCAACATAAAAATGTGCACAAATTCACATGGAGAGAAGAGGCAAGGAATAAGAAAAGTCTCATTCACTATGTTATTGTTGATAGTGATGTTTTCTCCCTGGTGCAGGACACCAGAGTGTACAGAGGATTTCAAATTGGAAGTGATCACTATTTAGTCTTGAGCAGGATAAAATTGAATTTCTCAAAAGAATAACATATAAGAAAGTTTTAAAGCGAATAAAAGTTGAGCAGCTCTCAGATGTGAACTATAGACTAAAATACACAAAGATTATTGAAGAAAAAATGAAAGAGTTTGAGAACAGGAATCAAACCTTGGAGATTCAGTGGCAAGCCTTGAAGAATGCCACGATTGATTCAGCTAGAGAGGCATGTGGTGAAGTTGTCTGCAAAGATAGAAAAATTAGAACTCCATGGTGGACACAGGAAGTTAAAGAGGCAGTGAAGGAAAAGAAGAAAGCATATCAAAAGTTACTCACAAATAAGTCAGCTTGTGCTGTTAGAGAATACAGAGACAAATGTAAGAAAGCAAACAGTAACTAGCTAAACAAAAGTCATGGGAGGACTTTGGCAAGAACACAAAAAATAAATATCATGACGGTGGCAAAATATTCTGGAGATTGTTGAAGAAGCTTAGGAATGGAGGAAAGAGTGCTGTAAAAGGAGTTAGAGATGATAAAGGTGACATGAAAACAAGAGAAAAAGATATCCTTGAAGTATGGAGTAATTACTTTGAAAAACTGCTAAAGGAAACAAGCAGTGATGAAACAAACACCGACCATAATAAAATCAGTTTAATCCTTTATCCAAGTGTGAGCAAACAGAGTTTGTGCCTGAAAGTATCTTCAGGACTGGGGTAAGGTGGCACAACACCATGGCAACTGGTTGCAAAGGTGGAGCAAGCTACCAACACTCCTATCTCAGTACCTCCTATAATGCAAAACATCTCCTTGCGTATATGTCTAATGTTATGCATTAAGGGAAGGGACACTAACTAGTTTCGACCTTTATTGAGGTCTCTTCAATGGGAGCCAGACCCAAGTGGAGATACCAGGCAGAAGCATTAGCATGTCATCTCTACCTATAGGAGTTGCCAAATTTTTGTGTCACCCTTAGTAGAGTAGAGAGAATAGGTAGAGATGACCTGCTAATGCTTCTGCCTGGTATTTCCACTTGGGCCTGGCTCCCACTGAAGAGACCTCAATAAAGGTCGAAACTAGTCTGGGTAGTGACCCTTCCCTTAATGCATAACATTACACATATCCTCAAGGAGATGTGTTTTGCATTATAGGAGATACTGAGATAGGAGTGTTGGTAGCTTGCTCCACCTTTGCAACGAGTTCTCTGGTGTTGTACCACCTTACCCCAGTGCTGAAGATACTTTCAGGCGCAAACTCTGTTTGCTCACACTCGGATAAAGGATTAAACTAATTTTATTATACTCTAACCAAGTGAAAAATAAACTTTCAACATCTTTCTCTAAATTCAGAGTAATTTATTAAAAAAGGGTGGCACACCGTTTGGCAACTTCTATAGGTAGAGATGACCTGCTAATGCTTCTGCCTGGTATCTCCACTTGGGCCTAGCTCCCACTGACGAGACCCGTTTTCAGAGGCCCCGAGAGAAAGCTCCATGTTCCAGTCCTTCTTCAAACCTATTCCAGCGGATTCCAGCAACAGTTTAGGAGAACCGAAAAGAGAGCTCCGATTGAAGTTCTGCTACCAACAGGGTCCTGCCTTGGTAAGATTCCTTTGTTCTTTTTGTGGTTTTTTTAAGCCTATACACGGCATTCCGCTACTTTATAGGATTAGACTATCCTTGGAATGTCTTCTTCCTTTCTTTGTTTAAGTAATGTCTTCAGTTTTACCGAGGGTAAGAATCCTCGGGTTCGAAATTGATGCTAACATTGAGAAGAGAATATTTGTGACGACTATAATTAACTATGTCGGGGCAGACAACATTTCTGGTGACATCATACCCCTTACGGGAGGGACGGTTTCAACTTGTCTGCAAAAACGCTGCAACTAGAGAAAAACTACTGAAAGGAGTCGAGTGCCATGGTAAAATTTTTCACCCTTTTGTAGTGGGAAGTCTTTCCAAAAGAGTAAGAATAGATCGGTTCCCGCTAGAATATCTTGAAGAAGACACTGACATCGTACCTAAAGTCTTCTCGAAATGGGGAGCCGTGCGTGACATAAAAATTGGCATGGACGCTGACTTCCCTCAATGGAAGTCAGGAGAAGTCACCTTTTCTGTCACGATGAAGGCAGAAATTCCGAATTTCGTCCAGAGAGGATCAGCCAGGGTAATGGTTAGCTACCCTGCTGTAAAATCTGCAAGATTCTCTGACTAAATTGAATAACTGTTGTAATAGATATGGTATGAAGGTCAGCAATAAAAAGACAAAGACAATGAAAATAGGCAGAATCATTGAAAATGTCAACTGTGTTGTGAATGGAGAACCTGTGGAACAAGTAAAACATTTCAGCTACTTAGGCACGATTTTTACTGAAGATGGTAAATTAAATATAGAAATAGACAACAGAATCAGCAAAGCTGGTATGGTGGGAAGTCAACTGAATAAATTCATATGGAATAAGAGAGAAATTAGTCGGAACACTAAATTAGCTGTATACAAGACAGTGTTCAAGCCAGTTTTAACTTATGGATCTGAGAGCTGGGTCAGAAGTAAAACACTTGACCAAAGACTAGAGACCACAGATAAGAGAGTCCTGAGAAAGATTATAGGCGTGAACAGATAGCATCAATGGCAATATCATATTAAAAACGAGGATATTAGGAAAGAACTTGAAATTGTCAGCATCCAGGAATGCGTTAGCAGAGCGAATCTCAGGTGGTATGGTCACTTAAACAGATTGGGCGAAGAAAGATTAGCAAAACAAGTGTTCTCTGCCAGGTTGGCAGCAAAACGACCCAGAGGAAGACCAAGATATAGATGGATTGATATGGTACAAAATGCCTTAGATGACAGAAATATAAGATCTGATAATGTTGGAGTCTTGACAAGTAACAGACTAATTTGGAGGAATATTGTAGATAGGAAGTTAGTAATGATATAATTTTTTTCATGTAGTACTATCATATCCTATACACCCCTTGAGGGTACATGGCAGGAATTTGATGATGATGATGATGATAAAAACATATCGGCCAGAAAATGCATGCAGTTGACACATGCATACACACAAGCATAATTTCTGTCAGTCCACTGAAAGAAATTAATAGAGATTTCTTTATATTATTATTAGGATATTATTAGTTATACAAACATAACTATCTCAACTAAACAGAAATAAGACTGACTCACGTGAAAAATCCACTTGTTGCCGTAACAAATACTGTCCTGTTTTTTGAACACGGAAACTCTGATTTCTAACTGTGCCTAACATCAGAAGGCGGGTGAAAGGCTCAGAATGTTTTAATAATCCCTGGGAGTGTAAGAAATGAGTGAAGAAACGTGCATAGTAGAGATGTAACACTCCTATATAAAAATAACAAGTAATAACATATAAAGTACCAAAAGTATTATTACATAATGTCATGAAAAAATCATGCTACTTTTGACTCATAATCATACTCACTGCATATGAAAATCTACTTATTCCATCTAAAGCAAGGATGAGATACATGAAGCTTTCAGCTCGCAATGTAGATTTTGTGAATCACATATCACATACTTGCCTAAATACATACAAATTCAGATATGATTTTAATAATTTAGTTAGCACAGACTTGTAGATGAGCAAACCAATTCCAACTTCTTTACTAAAAGAAGCAGCAAATGCTTTTTTGAAATGGCAAAAATAAGTGACAAGAAAAATGTGGAGAACCAGTTGAAAAATTTGGATGAGAAGATGGTGTAGGCATTGACTGAAGTCCACGATTGAATTTATTCTTTCAAAACTCAATGTTTAATTTATATATATATATATTTTTTTTTTGCAACCATAAAAACATTAATGTAGCTATTTTTTTAAACAACTGCTAATTGTAAATAGAGAAAGAGAGAGGCATGTTGTCCTCATGGATGTAATATACTACTATAATATAACAAACAAATAGCTTAATAGAAACTTAACAACAGCACAAAATTTTTAATACCCAGATTAGACAAGATATACTGTAATATACTATAATAATATAAAATCCGGCCTGGTTGGTCAAGTGATTAGTGTATCCACTTTCCAACTAAAATGCTGTGGGTTCGAATCCCGCCGTGGGCATGGATGTTTGTGATTTTCTTTGAAAATACTAGTGGTGGTGGTTTGCGGTAGTGTGGTTGCAGTTCATTGTAGTAGGGGGAGTAAATGGTGGAGACAGAGAGTTGTAGAGTAGGCGCCCTCCCTCGATGAGTCTTCGTATCAAATAATAATAATAATAATAATAATAAACCATTCATCCAACCTTCAAAATAACGATTCTTCAATTAACCAACTCTTACATGTCGATCAACTTCTGGTAGAGCACCATGTAATTGTACTGACCCTTCAATTATCATAATTTGCCATTTTGGTAATAAAAGAGTGAGATAAACGGTAGATTACGATGATCTGATCTCATTTTGTAGTCTGGAGTCATATTCTTTTGGCCTCTCTTTCTGGTAAAAAGAAGATACATACATTTTGTATGGGTTGGATTTGTGCAAATAAAAAGATAAAAACAGAAAAAATTGAATATATGTATACTAAAACTAGATACTAAAAATCACAAATTTAAGTTCAGATTGTCTCTAATCCATTGGACTGCGTCCGGGGTAGCCTGGAACAGGTCTGTCAATGCCCTTAAAACTCTGCAGTGGACAGTCCTGGATAATATGATTGATGGTCTATTAATCAGCACCACGGTCACATGTCGGTGATTGACGTAAGCCCCACTTATACATCATGGTAGCACATCTGGCATGGCCTGTCCTCAGGCGGTTGAGTGTGCTCCATTGTCAGGGGTAGCCTGGAACAGGTCCGTCAATGTGCCCTTTAAACTCTGCAGTGGACAGTCCTGGATAATATCAGGTCCAGGTCAAAGCCAGGGGCCTCTGTTGCGTAATGATCTCTGATCTGTAATGAGGTGTCCATTTTTTATTGTTGAAATAAGCAATTCTTCCATTCTGTTTCAGGAGAATATGTATCTGGTTGCTGAGTTTTCCATATCAGGTTGCAGGACTTTAAGTGAATAGGCAGTAGATTTTGGAGGTTCTCATGGATGGGGAAGGTGTTATTTCCCATACATTTTATCCACTCTCTGTTAACGGCAGCTTTCCTCCTTATGTCTGGTGATATGATGTTAGAGAGTGTTGGTAGCCATTCAACAAGTGTAGACTTTATGCAACCTGTGATAATTCTCATTGTATTGTTAAGTTGCACATTGACCTTGCTGACATAGTTACTCGAATACCACACTGGAGCACAGTATTCTGCACACCAGGGCATGCACAGTAGATTTTAAAGTGTTGGCTCCTGCCTCCTGCTGCTCTATTATTTTTCAGTGATTTAATTGCTTGAATCAGTTCATTTTCGGTGAATGGCATTGAGAGGTGGTTATTTTGCTTGACACTTCTATAAACATGGATATATTTGATCCTTATTTCTTTAGAATAGGATGCACTAATCTTTACGTTGTTAGATGTTTGCTGGATTCTAGTTGCTATGCAGTGCTGTAACGAGGGCATGGAGAAAGAGGCACCCACCATGGATGCAACTAGGTTTGGGGCACAAAACGTAAAAAATAAAAATAAATAAATAGATATAAAAGTCCACTATTTTATATTGTATTTTTAAAATTTGGCAATACGTCGCTTTAGACACACAAATTCTGCACCACACTGCAACTCGTTTTGATGTAGTGAATAGTAAGTATTTAACATATTGCATTTAGTAAAATTTAACTTCTTACATTTAAATTTTTCAAAATTTTTGTAATTTTTTGGGTTAGGAGGGTGCAAATTAGACACTTGCATTGAGTTAGGGGGACACAAGTTAGACACTTGCCACAGGCACTTCATACCTTCGTTACTGTACTGTTGCTATGTCTTTAGGAGTGATCCATGACTTCTTTTTGCTTAGAAACTGACGCAGTTCTGAGTTTTTGTAGTAAGGCCCAAGCCTTGTGGCTAGAGTGGGTGAAGTCTAAATTTTCAGTTGTGGTTTTCCAACATTGCCGTTGTTGTTCATTAAGCATTTCTAAAATTCTTGTTCCAGTTTCAGGATCTGGATCTTTTTTTGTATTTTTTGAATAGTTCCTCAGTTTCAGGAGTCCAGCTTGGGGTGTACTGTTTCCAAAAACCTCTTGGTATACATCATTTTGCAGCACCTATCAGTACTCCTACAAAACGTTTGTAATTTTCCACTTCAGGTTGGATCCAACAGATGTTAGATTCAATTTGTTTAGAGTACTGCTCCCAGTTTGCTTTGCGAAGATTCCATCTTGGTCTTTCCGCAGATTGTATAATCAGGATTTGTGTTCCTATAGTGACTATAACAGGTCTATGTTGAGATCCTGAAAAGTTTTCAAGTCCTTTCCTATCAGTGGGTAAAGGATTATCCTCGGCATTGCAAGTGACAAAGCAGAGGTCAGGGATTAAGTCTCTCTTCCATCCCTGATTAAAATGAAGATCAAAAGGGAGCATGTTTTGAAGGGTAAGAAGAAATTAGGAAGATCATAAATGCAAAGAATAGCTGGAGGTAAAGTAAGAAACCAAAAGCATGTCTTTCTCTATGGGTAATGATACAATAGACCATATTAGATGTAAAAGATTCATGCAGAACATTTACCACAATACTGGCCTTGACATGTTTGCATGTCAAATACATAGATAAGAAATGGCCACTGAAACTGGTGTACAGGATATGACAGTACTACATGAAAAATTTACATCATTACTAACTTCCTATCTACAATTTTCCTCCAAATCAGTCTGTTATTTGTCAAGACTTCAACATTATCAGATATTATATTTCTGCCGTCTAAGGCACTTTGTACTGTATCAATCCACCTATATCTTGGTCTTCCTCTGAGTCGTTTTCCTGCCAACCTGGCAGAGAACACTTGTTTTGCTAATCTTTCCTAGCCCATTCTGTTTAAGTGACCATACCACCTGAGATTAGCTCTGCTAAAGCATTCCTGGATGCTGACAATGTAAAGTTCTTTCCTAATATCCTCATTTTTAATATGATACTGCCATTGATGCCATCTGTTCACGCCTGTAATCTTTCTCAGGACTCTCATATCGGTGGTCTCTAGTCTTTGGTCAAATGTTTTACTTCTAAACAGCTCTCAGATCCATATGTTAAAATTAGTTTGAACACTGTCTTGTATACAGCTATTTTTGACTTGGTTAGAGTATAATAAATTTAGTTTAATCCTTTATCCAAGTGTGAGCAAACAAAGTTTGCGCCTGAAAGTATCTTCAGGACTGGGGTAAGGTGGTACAACACCAGGGCACTCCTTGCAAAGGTGGAGCAAGCTACCAACACTCCTATCTCAGTATCTCCCATAATGCAAAACACATCTCCTTGCGGATATGTCTAATGTTATGCATTAAGGGAAGGGCCACAACCCAGACTAGTTTCGACCTTTATTGAGGTCTCTTCAGTGGGAGCCAGGCCCAAGTGGAGATACCAGGCAGAAGCATTAGCAGGTCATCTCTACCTATAGGAGTTGCCAAATGGTGTGCCACCCTTTTTTAATAAATTACTCTGGATTTAGAGAAAGATGTTGAAAGTTCATTTTTCACTTGGTTAGAGTATAATAAATTTAGTTTAATCCTGCATTATGGGTGATACTGAGATAGGAGTGTTGGTAGCTTGCTCCACCTCTGCAAGAAGTGCTCTGGTGTTGTACCACCTTACCCCAGTCCTGAAGATACTTTCAGGCGCAAATTTTGTTTGCTCACACTTGGATAAAGGATTAAACTAAATTTATTACACTCTAACCAAGTGAAAAATAAACTTTCAACATCTTTCTCTAAATCCAGAGTAATTTATTAAAAAAGGGTGGCACACCATTTGGCAACTCCTATAGGTAGAGATGACCTGCTAATGCTTCTGCCTGGTATCTCTACTTGGGCCAAGCTCCCACTGAAGAGACCTAAGATCAAGTTTTCAAGGTCGACGTATGTCTCCGAGTTTGGACTACCTTAAGGATCACTTGTAAGCAGAATTCCAGTAGCAGACCAGTTGTGGTTCAAGGTCAAGTTAGAGCATCCGGTTACTTTCGAGGATTCCGGTGGCAGACCACGAGATCCCCCGAGAGATCTCCAGAAGTCTCCTTTCAACGTTCTTAAGGCTTGGATTGTGTTCCTGCGGTCATCCGAGAAAGCTCTAAGCTGGTGGTAAAACTGACATCAGTGGTAAGAATTGCTTTATTTGTTTTCAATTCAGGGCCCTTCCGTTTTGAACAACGCAAATTGTATGGGAACTTACTTTCGTGATATAGGGACGTCCTCTCTTTTTTAAAACAATGTCTTCGGTTTTACCAAGGGTGAGAACACTCGGTTTCGAAATAGACATAGAGATCCAAAAGAGAACCTTTGCAAAAATCATCATAGATAGAGTGGGGGTGGACAAAATTTCCGGTTTTACACCGTATGGGGGGGGGGATATCAGGTCGTTTGTGCGAATGCTGCAACATGTGAGCAACTGCTGAGTGGTATAGAGTGCAATGGGAAAGTCTTTCATCCCTTTGTGGTTGGAAGTGTTGCAAAAACAGTCAAAATAGAAAGGTTCCCATTAGAATATCTAGAAGAAGATAAAGATATCATAATCAAAGTTTACTCGAGATGGGGAGCCGTGAAGGACATAAAAATTGACATGGACGCTGAGGTTCCTCAGTGGAAGTCGGGAGAGGTCTTGTTCTTGATCATGATGAAGGAGGAAATCCCAAACTTCGTCATGATCGGATCAGCCCAGGTGATGGTTAGCTATCCGGGTGTAAAAAGACAGTGCTTTCGTGCGGATCACTGGAGCACTTAGGCGCGGACTGCCCCAAGAAAAAGTGCAGGAACTGCATGGGGGCAGGACATGCACTATCCCAGTGTGAAGCACCCCTATCTGAAATGTAGGGACACCACCCACAAAATCAACGTTTGTCCTAGTCGGACACTTGCAGAAAAAGCAGGAGGCACTATTTCACCAATCACAGAAGCTACAAGGCAAGACTCACTGACCGCAGACAACACAGCTACAGGCACAAACATCTTAGACCCGGACGTCTTTCCAGCACTCACAGCATTAAATGAAATAGAAACAGAAAGAGAAAACAAAGAGAAAACAGATGAAGCTCTCCCCAATCGGCCTCACAAGAAATGGTATAATGAAAGCAACGAGACATCAAGTGAGGACAAAAAAGACTCGAAGAGCCAGAAAAAAGATAAAACTACAACAACAGAAGCTTTTAAGAAATCTCCATGCAAAAACCCAGAAAGTATGAAGAAAAAAGAAGGAAAAGAAAAGAAAAAAAAATATAAGGTTGTGAATTTGGAAGATGCCACCATTACTGGAAAAACGAACAAACAAGAGAGCCCAAAGGAAACAGAAGGGGTAACCACACGGTCAGCGAAGAAGATCAAAGATTCGTCGGTCAAAAAACCACCTACTAACAACATACGAGCTGAAATTGAAACAATAGAAGAACAAGAAGAGGTCTCAGAAGTAATAGGACAACCTCATAAAGGAACTCCAGGCAAAACTGAAACAAGGGCAATACCAGAATCCACAGAGATGAAAGCGAACTCATTATTACTGCATTATTTAAAAGTGGACTCCGAGCAGAAGAATCTGCTAAAAAAGGGGATAGAAGTTTTCGGAGATGTTGAACTACAACTCACAGGGAAAAACACACCAAACGTGGTCAGCGTGGAGTGGAACGATGTCTTTATAGATTTATAGAAGATATAAATAACATCAACAATGAGGATTGCTACCCAGGCCCGAATGGAGGCGATGAAGTGGGGGATAGCTTTGCGCAGAGCCCTTGCAGCAGTAAATTACTACGGTAATGGCAAGCTACCCGCGCTAATCCTTAAAACCTACAATAGTGAAGAGGAAGAATTAATTTTCGACATGTCAAAAAGGCTCTAGATTATTAGTACAGCTCTGCTAGTTTAAAAAAAAAAAAAAAAAAAATCCTTTAAGTTTTGTTTCTGTTTGATCCACATAGAAGGGGGTATCCTGTGAACCTGGGCTGCGAAGGCCTACATCGAGGCGGTGCAGCTCCTTGTGGACTGCATCACCCAGGCCAGGCTCTTCTCCCGCTTCTTTCAGTCTTAAATTGGTCATTCATGTCACCCAGCTGTTTCTTACTTTAGGTTTGTCCTTGCTAATTGCGCTGGTTTTTTCTCATGTCCTTCTTTCAGTTCCTCTTTGCAAAAAAAAAATAAATAAATAAAAAATAAACTTAATTTTATTAAATTTCATTACTAAATATTATTAACTTTCATTTATAAAAAAAAATGTAATTTTAATCACTTTAAACTTAATCTATTGCTTTTTTTCCTGGAACTTACTCCCTGCGAAACCAAAGATCAAGTAACCTTAAAGTTAGCATATTTATTAAGCAAGAAGTGACAACAATCACCAGCTAATAGCAATTTTTAAATAGCAGTCTAAAGCAGGAAGTTGACGGATATCCTCCACAAACACCATATAAGTTTTTTTTTTTTTGATTTGGACAAAGTTAAATGCGAACCTCAGGGTTTGGTGTTTATTTTTAAATTTGTTTTATGTATGGTAATTTTTTCTTTATATAAAAATTAAAAAAAAAAAAGAAAAAAAAAAGAACAGGTAACAGGAGGTTATGTATATAGACTTCTTAGCCAAACCCACATTGTGGAACGGCAAAAATAGGTTGACTAAGGCCTCTTTTATTTCCTACTACCCTACTCTAACTTTCGTTCTTTCCCCTCACACTGTCTGCTGATCCTTAGCATGCTTTTTACTCCAAAGGCCGATGAGGAGAAACATGAACTCCCATTCGACCTCAATAAAGGTCAAAACTAGTCTGGGTTGTGGCCCTTCCCTTAATGCATAACATTAGACATATCTGCAAGGAGATGTGTTTTGCATTATGGGAGATACTGAGATAGGAGTGTTGGTAGCTTGCTCCACCTTTGCAAGGAGTGTCCTGTTGTTGTACCACCTTACCCCAGTCCTGAAGATACTTTTAGACACAAACTTTGTTTTCTCACACTTGGATAAAGGATTAAACTAAATTTATTGTATACAGCTAATTTAGTGTTCTGACTAATTTCTCTCTTATTCCATATGCATTTATTCAATTGACTTCCTACGATACCAGCTTTGTTGATAGGGGTCAGAGAGTGCTTGACCTAGTAATTACATCTGAGGATTTGGCTGTAACAAATATGACCACATTGCCACCAATCGGTGAGAGTGATCATAGGGTCTTAACTTGGGAGGTGGCTAAAGGTGTAGAATTTTCAATTAAGACAGGGTACATGTGGAATTATCGGGCTGGAAAGTATGACAAGCTTAGGAGTTTGATTGGTTCAGTGCCATGGCATGTACAACTGCAAGGACTAGAAGTTGATAGTGCATGGGAGGTAGTTAAGAAGTGCTTGCATGAAGCAATGGCTGACTGTATACCTAGAGTCCGAATAATAAATCAAGTAGGGGTTAAATGGATGAATAACACCATTAAGCTTGAGCTGCAAAAAAAGAAACAACTATGGAGGGAATTTAAAGAGAAAGGTGACCGGCAGACACATGAACGGTATAAAGCGCAAGCCAAAAGGGTAACGAGTGTGGTAAGAAAAGCAAAAAAGGATTACGAAAGAACATTGACCATGCAGGCTAAAGAGAATCCTAAACAGTTTTTTAGATATGTAGCAAGTAAAAGGAAAAATGTACATGGCAGATTGATTTTAAAGAATGCCGATGGTAGGGAGGTAACTGAATCAGTTGAGATAGTTGAGTTACTGAGTGAGCACTTTGCAGAAGTATATCATCCAGGTGGTGACATTGCAGAAACGAATAAACCAGTAGATTATATGGGAATTGTGGTTAATGAAGTGGAGGTGAGTAGTCTATTGCATAACCTCAATGTCAATACATCTGTGGGATTGGATGGTATACCAGCTCGTGTTGTACGAGAAGCAGCTAAAGAATTGTCAGTACCCTTGACCATTTTGTTTAATTTGAGTCTCGGGTCTGGGTTAGTCCCGAGCGGGTGGAAAGAGGGGAAAATAGTTCCACTGCATAAAGGTGGTTCCAAGACTACTGTAGTAAATTACCGACCGATTAGCATATCAGGAATCATTGTCAAGGTCTTAGAGAAAATAGTCAAGAGGAAAATACAAGATTGGATAGAAGAAAATGGGATACTGTATCGGGGACAGCATGGTTTTGTGAAGGGTAGGTCATGCCTCAGTAACTTGCTCACGTATTATAACACAGTGACGGCTGAACTGGATAAGGGTAATGGGTTTACGGTGATTCTACTGGACCTTGCCAAGGCCTTTGACATTTACTGATTAGAATTCCACATGGAATTCTAATCAGTAAATTGCAGCATATGGGAATGGACATAGGGTTGGTGAGATGGATAGGAGGGTGGTTGACGGAGAGATATCAGAGAGTGGTTTACTCGGGAGTAGAGTCCACAAGACGGCATGTGACTAGTGGTGTGCCACAAGGATCTGTTCTTGGACCACTGCTGTTTAATTTGTTCATAAATGATATAGGAAATGATCTGAGAGGAACAGTTCATTTGTTTGCGGATGATGCGAAGTTGGGTAGGGCAATAGTGAATGCAGATGACGTCAAAATTTTGCAGGATGATTTGGATAGATTGGAGGTCTGGGCTAAGGAGAGTGGATGTCAGTTTAATGTGGCAAAATGTAAGGTTATGCATTTTGGGGTGAAAAGATTGGTGGCAGTTTACTGCATTGGTGGAACCGTGCTCTAGGAAATTGATGAGGCACGAGATTTAGGAGTGTTGGTAGATAAGGAATTGACATTTAGGGGACACATTGCAAAAGTGACCAAAACAGCTCATCAAATCACTTGGTTGCTGAAGAATACGATGACAAGCAGAGACAAGCAGGTTATTGTTCCTCTGTATCGAGCCTTGATAAGACCCCATCTAGACTACTGTGCTCAGATTTGGTCACCTAGGTTTCTTCTTGATGGGGAGGAGGTGGAGAGGATCCAGAGGCGAGTGACCAAGATGATAGCAGGTCTGTGGAATGAACCGTATGAGAACAGGTTGAGGATTTGTGGGTTGCAAAAATTGGTTGATAGGCGGAGGAGGGGAGATATGATTGAGACATTCAAATTACTGAAGGGTTTCTATAAAATTAATTCAGAAGATATTTTTGAGAACAGGGCTGGTTGTGGGAGGACTAGGAGACATCCATGGAAACTGGGCAAAAGTGTGGTTAGTAAAGGTGTTAGAGCTGGGTTCTTTACTTTTAGAGTAGTGAATGAGTGGAATGCGCTCCCTGAGTCTGTGGTGGATGCTGTGACAGTGAATGAGTTTAAGGCGAGGTATGATAGATACTGTATGAATGTCAAATAGTTGTGATGAATATGATTTGGGGCCTCCCTCGATGAGTCCAATGACTCCCTGGAGTTGCCCGTAACAATAATAGTAATAGTAATATTAACTAAAAATCGTGCCTAAGTAGCTGAAATGTTTTACTTGTTCCACAGGTTCTCCATTCAAAACACAGTTAACATTTTCAATGATTCTGCCTATTTTCATTGTCTTTGTCTTTTTATTGCTGACCTTCATACCACATCTATTACAACAGTTGTTCAATTTAGTCAGAGAATCTTGCAGACTTGTAGTGGATTTATTTAGAAGTATAACATCGTCTGCATAAAGCAAAGAGCTGACATTAACATCTCCAATTTTGATATCATGTTTTATACCACTTTTCATCATAATGTGATCAATATAGATAATGAATAACAGAGGGGATAGTGTACATCATTGTCTGACACCAGATTTAACATTAAACCATCTTCCTGTACTTCCTTCAATTTTAATTGCTGACTTACAACTCAAATAAAGACTAAGTATTGCTTGATATAATGCTCCATTGACACCATATAACTGTAGCATATTGAATAGCTTCTCTCTTGGCACCTTGTCATATGCCTTTTCCAAATCGACAAAACTTAAATACAGATCTTTGTTATATTCCCATGATTTCTCCACTATTTGTCGTAAAGCGAAGATCTGACCCTGACAGCCTCTATCTGGCCTGAATCCAGCTTGTTCTTCATCAAGCTTTTCTTCCACAATTCTTCTCAACCGTTTCTCAAGTATACTTGCATATATCTTACCAGGAACACTCAGTAGGGAAATACCTCTGTAATTCTCACATTCAGTTTTATTTCCCTTTTTATATACGGGAACTATGAAAGCTCTACTCCAATCATCGGGAATTCGTCCCTCTGTCCAGGCATTCTGAACTATGCAGTGCAGCCAATGTAAGACTTTATACCACCATCCTTCAGCATTTCTGGTAGAATATAATCTACTCCTGCTGCCTTTCCACATTTCATGCCTTTGATGGCTTTTTCTACTTCAAGTATGGATATATTTCTGACTGCATGCCTAGTCAGTGTTTTTGATCACTGTGCTATCATCACTTCTTGTTTCATTTAGCAGTTTTTCAAAGTAATTACTCCATACTTCAAGGATACTTTTTCTCCTGTTTTCATGTCACCTTTATAGTCTCTAACTCCTTTTACAGCACTCTTTCCTCCATTCCTAAGCTTCTTCAATAACCTCCAGAATATTTTGCCACCTTCGTGATATTTATTTTCTATGTTCTTGCCAAAGTCCTCCGATGACTTTTGTTTAGCTAGTTTTACACACTGTTTAGCTTTCTTACATTTGTCTCTGTATTCTCTAACAGCACAAGCTCACTTATTTGCCAGGAACTTTTGATATGCTTTCTTCTTTTCCTTCACTGCCTCTTTAACTTCCTGTGTCCACCATGGAGTTCTAATTTTTCTATCCTTGCACACAACTTCACCACATGCCTCTCTAGCTGAATCAATTGGGGCTTTCTTCAAGGCTTGCCACTGAATCTCCAAGGTTTGGTTCCTGTTCTCAAACTCTTTCATATTTTCTTCAATAATCTTTGTGTATTTTAGTCCACAGTTCACATCAGAGAGATGCTCAACTTTTATTTACTTTAAAACTTTCTTACATGTTTTTCTTTTCAATATGAAATTCAATTTTATCCTGCTCAAGACTAAATAGTGATCACTTCCAATTTCAAACCCTCTGTACACTCTGGTGTCCTACACCAGGGAAAAAACATCACTATCAACAATAACATTGTCAATGAGATTTTTCTTATTCCTTGACTCTTCTCTCCATGTGAATTTGTGCACATTTTTATGTTGGAACATGGTGTTAGTAATAACCAGTCCATGTCCTGAGCAGAAATCAAAACAGATATTTGCCATTATTATTAGCTTTGCTCTTTTCTCCAAATTTTCCCAAAATATTTTTGTATATCTGACAATCATTTCCTACTCTGCTATTTAGATCCTCAACAAGGACCAACTTTTCCTTTTTCATTGTGTCAGTTTCTTTTTCTAAAGCCTCAAAAAATTTCTCCACTTCTACCTTAGTAGAACCTTCTGTGGGACCATAGGTACAAATAAGTCTAATTGTCTAGTTTCCCATTCTTATATTTGCCCACATTACTATACTGCCGTTCAAGAAGATTAGCCTCGTATTTTGTGTTGAATACTATGGCTACTCCTTCTTTTCCTTGATTGTCATTGCCTGTATATAACATTTCGTATTTATTGCTCAGAAAGATCTCACCAGTTTTTGTCTTTTTTGTTTCAGTCACCCCTATTATGTCGATCTGGTACTTATCTAATTCCTCAACTAGCTCCATTTCTTTGCCTTTCAGGCTTCTTATGTTGATAGTACCGATCTTTAACTCTCGTAATGTTGAGTTGGGGTGTGTTTTCAGATTTGTTCCAGTAGCTGACTTTTTGCTGTTCCCCCTGGTTCTCTGGTGAAAACAACGGAGGCCTTGTTTAACTGGGCAACGCCCCAGCCGGCATGAAATTTTGTCATGTTGTACTGTCATTTTGTATTTTGGTTTAACCAATAAGAACACAATTTGGTCGGCTAAATCCCAAATTGCCAGCCCATCCTCGTTCGTTCAGTATCCAGGTAGATACTCAACAGGGTGCACTATGAGAAGGTGAGGATTGGACATTAGGTCAGAAGCCCTGGTCGGTTCTCTGCATTCCTTTAATAAAAAAACATTATTTTTTTTAAAAATCAACTAAAATAGTGATTGGTATAATGAAGATTACTTCCCAAAACTGGGAAAATTTGCTGAAGGCATTCTTATTTAAATTAGGCTGACAAATTAGAGCTTCACAACTCTCTTTATATACTAAATATGGCAGAAAAAACAAAAGAAAAAAGTAATAAACTTTAACACCCATTTACTCCATAACATATATATCATTGTAGTCATTCAGTCCTTTTATTTTTTTGTGCCTTTTGTGCCATAATGTACAATCCTAGTAACAAAAACAGCTTTTAGTCGTTTAGTCCTTTTTTTTTTTCTGATCCTGATTTTGGAAGATAAAACATCCGCAAAACTAACTTGACTTGTCTAACTCACAGAATAATACGTAGTCCCGATACTCTTCCATGAGTACCAGTGCAAATCTATCTATGTGTCCATAATACAAAAGACCACAAGAATGATGATCCTGCTATACTCTTGAATGGAAGAGGGAAAAAAGTCGATCTTTTGGATGGTGTAAAGATGTCAATAATTTGTGAAATGGTAACCGAAAACTGCATAGTATTTGGATGAACTTTTCATATAAAGAATGGAAATCCAGCAAATATCCTCTTAAGTGGAATGAAGAGCGGTTATAGTTGTCCATGATATTAGAAATGAGATCTGAGTTTTGACCTTATAGTTGCATTAAAAATGATTGTGAAACATGATGAAATTGGAAAAAATATGACTGCGACTTATCTCTCAAGTCTAAACAACATAGGCTTTGGCCACTTCAAGCTTCCATTAAGTAAAGTGATAATATTACAGAGGGTAATGAAATGCACCGTAGTAGTTGAATTTCACTGCTCATATATATCTTTCTTCTGATGAGTGTAGATGTACCCCCCCACCTCAACTTCTATTTATGTTAGCTTTCTCCTAGGAGGCTCCTCAATTCAAATGGCTTAATAACTTTTGACTAAAGATTTTTATCCAGGACTATACTAATCAGGCTTATTTGGTTAATCGAATTTATGGCCAAAACAACTCAGGCTATGGGGAAGAGTGTTATTATGTGTGCTAATTGCATGTGTTCTAATGGTAAACCCTGCCAACTCCATATAAGACTGGCTAACTCACCGTCAGCTGAAAATGCCTGATGAAGGTTCTTCACATCCTAGACAGGATTTGAACCCAGGTCTTTCTAACCTTTGGTTGGAAAGACCTTGGTTCAAAACTAAAAAAAACCTTCGTTGGCAACCTTTTGGTTTCCAACCAAGGGAAACCAACTGAGCTATGGGGACTCATGCCTGCTAGTTTGAAGATAACAGAGGATTTAATTACTGTAAATAGACAGAACTTCACAAAATTCAGCATATACTCAGTTAGTGGTGGCAAGAATATTATTTCCATTAGCATTTTACACTTTCAAGTTTTTGCATATTCCTTAACTGAAGTGAATATCCCTTTCCCAGTTTTTTAGGCTTCAGTTATTAATGATATTCCTAATCTTAATCACAATAATTCCATTCACTACCCCAGGTTTGATCAAGCTCCCAACATAACTAATGGAAAAACCAAACTTCTAAGTCTTAGTAATGGTTTACAGTGGTAGTTAACTTTGCAACATGGGAATCAGATTTCAAATACTCAAATGAAATGTCATCTATATCCAAAATTGGGATAAAAAAAGGAACATTCCAGTTACGTTAGTTATGTATTCCAGCTAGGTATTCTAGTTACTGGAATACAATCTAGTATTCCAGTTATGGATAGATAACATTTGGTCTAGGCGCTCTGGCAGACTGTTGAGAAGCCTGCCCTGCTAGTATGGGATGAGTTTCGTTCTCACAGATGATGTTAAAAATACACTCAAAATTGAAAACTCAGCTGTAATTCCAGGAGGTCTAACTAGTCAGCTTCAACCTTTAGATGTGTGTATTAATAAACCATTTAAGGAATTTATGAAGGAGAAGTGGAACAGCTGGTTGCAGTCTTCAGATTTTGAGGTTATTCCATCAGGAAGAAGGCAGAGGCCTAGCATTTTGCAAGTTTGTGAGTGGGTCAAAGCTTCGTGGTGTTGGATACTAAATATATAGAGATTTGAGTAATTAATATTTACCTCAGAATCCAACATGATCTTCCATCACATAAGCTAGACTTGTAATTATTATTTAATGTAAATCACTTGTTTATAAAGTAATACTCATGTAACTACCTTTAAGTTCTATTAATAATTAATTAATTAATCAAGGATATATAATAATAGTGAAAAGACTGTATTAAAATATTATTAAGTTTATTTTATTTATTGCTATGTTAATATTATAAGAATTTGTATTCAACATTTTAACTGCATATTAATTGAAATGTAAATATTCCTTATTTGTTCCTGTATGTAGAGGTATAACGTTGTGCAATGCCTCAGTTTTATTATATTTTGTTTTAGTTGTCATGGAGACGTATATGTAAGATAGTGAGCACGAGATTAGAACAGAGCATGGCAGATCGGTATTGGAGGGCTGGAAAGGATTTTAGTAGAGGAGAACACGAGAATAATTTCGGCAGCAAGAAGGGATATATAAGCGGAGAACAGAGAAAACGATTCATTCGAGGAATTAGAGTGAGATAATAGTGAGTAGAGAGATAACAGCGAGTCGGCAAGAGTCAAGTAGCTCACTAAGGTATACTAGTCGAGGAGTGAGTTAGCTAGTAAGTTGCAGAACAAATAAAGCAACGGAAGATAGCAAGGTAGTAACTGGATGACTAGAGATAATTTTGTTGGGATTTTGACTCAGGACCGACCTTTCAGGGACACACAGAAACTTGAAGAATAGGACGGAGTAACTAAGAGAATAAGTAGAGGCAGCAAGGTTAAATTTAAATGATAGCTGTGCTAAGAGATATAGTGCCTAAAAGATTACTTAAATGCTGGAAGAATAGGCAATTGTGCATAAAAACTTCAAGTTAAAGAATTACCTTAGTTCATGAGTTATTGGTAGAATACTAAATTGGTCAAGTGATGTCAAAGATAGTACAAGCGTTTTGCTCCAAGCAAGAACCTTTAACTATGTGAATCATGACCATTAATTTATTCAGTTATTACTAAGAGGATTTTTTTTGTTTTTAATGAGTGATGTTAATTGTTTTAAGTGAATACAATTATAAAAGGTGTCTGTACATAAGTAGATGAACAAGGAAATTTACTGGTAAGAATTAACCAACTTTGTTACTCCTATGCAGAGATATGTGTGTGTTTCTTCCTAAAATATCCCTACATTAACAGTAACTTTTGCGGAGAATAGCTGGAGTGTGGATTTAAGAGTGTATACTTGTGAAGAAGTGTTGCCGTCCTTATATTGTCTTTGAAACTTAAGTAACTATGAGATATTAATGTAGTTGATTACTAAGGAACTTATGACACTGAACTTTTTCAAATGATTAATTGAATTTTGTGAAAGATGTATTTCAGACAATAGATTAACCATTGCCTGAAATTATATGACTATATTACCAAATGAGCTAAAATGTTTGTAATACCTTATTCAGTGACTTAAACTAAAGTGTATAATTTGTTAGCATATATTAAATGTTTGTTTTGTTGATCTAAAGTTGTACTTTGCCTGAATCTCTTTTACTGCACCGTTCATAAAATAATCGAACCAAAGCGGGTGAATTAAATAAGTTAAGTAAACTCGTCCTGTATACATAATAATAACAACACATAAAAGGGAAATAGTTGAGAGTTGGTTTTACTTTAATTCTTTGACTAATTTAGATATAGAGTGGCGCAGTCAATAAATACAAAATTTCTCTATATTTGGATTAGAAATCAACTAGCAACTTATTTTTTTTGTTTAAGAACATCGTAGTGACAAATTGACGGATCCAACAATGGGATGCTGTGAAAACTGAGACAGTGGTTAAATCATTTAAGAAGTGTGGCATTAGTAATGCACTGGATGGTACATGGGACAATTCATTGTATGAGGACTCAGATTCTGATTCAGATGTTTCAAGTGTCTCTTATTTAGGTCTGGAGATGAATTTCTGGGTTTTGACGAAGAAGATTAAAAGGTGGGTACTCTTTCTTAGTTAGATTAGGTATTTGCTGAAAGTAGACCTACTTATTACTTTATATTTGAAATACTGTAAATTCATTATAATGTTCAGTGATAAAGTTTTTTTCCTGAAAATGTGCACAAAAAAGGGGGTGTATCTTATAGGGCGGCGCTTCTTATATGCCAGCAAATACAGTACTTGGAAACACTGCTAAAAGAAACAAACAATAACAGACCAGTAGTAGAAATTTTTCAAGAGGAATGCAAACAGGAGTACATATCAATACTTTTGAAAAAACTATCAAAAGCCTGAAATATGGCTGGAGTAGATGATATTTGAAAAGAAATGCTCAAATATGGAGATATAAAAATTCTGAAAGTAGCCACACTGCATACTTCAGAGAACCTTGTCAGAATGTCAAATTCCAGAGAAAAGATTAGTGCTCTCATAGTTCCCATCTATGAGAGGAATTTCTCTTATAGACAAGAGGAGAAGTTTCCCCATCTTGCAGAGGAATTTCTCAATGTTCCAGGTAAAATTTATACAAGCATACTTGAAAATAGGCTGAGAAAAATTTTAGAGAGAAACTTGTTGGTTCAAATTGAATAGAGATTTGTCAAGAACAGATTTTCAGTTGATGACAAATGGTTGAAAATCATGGGAATATAACAATGATCTCTACTTGAAGTCTTGAAGATCTGGAAAAGGCATATGATATGTCCAGAAGAAAGCTTTTCAAAATACTACAAATATATAGGGTTAATGAAATATTATATGGAGCAAAAATAGCCTTAATTTAAATTGTAAGTTAGCAGTTAAAATTAAAGGAAATACAAGAAGATGGTTTGATGTAAAATCGGGTATAACACAAGGATGCACATTATTACCACTCTTATTCATCATCTATATGGATTATATTAAGAAAGAAAGTGGCATTAAACCAGATATCAGAATCTGAGATTATCAAACTTTGCTCTATGCAGATGATAATGTACTCTTAAATACATCAAGTCACCAGAATTCTCAAACTCAACTGAATAGCAGCTGTAACAAATTTGGAATGACAATTGGCAATAAAATGACCAAAATCATGAAAATATACAGGAATATAGAAAACTTCAGCCTTCCTTCTTTCAATAATCAAATTGCTATTATTATCATCTTTAATAGTTAAAACATGACTCAAATCAGAATAGAAAAATTAGCTAAACACATACCATGCTCTTTACCTCCAATATACAAATCAATGGGCATTAAGTCATTAACTTTATTCAAATTGTATGGCTCCAAATCATTATGTGGATCCAAAAACCTTAAAAAGTACCAGGCACTATCAACAAATGTATCCATAGTATCAGTCTCACGCTTTGCATTACTTCCACACCTGCATTTACAAAAAATTATTATTAAAAGCTTTATATTAAAAATGAATGTTTGTCTAATGTTTAAATAATCAAAAATAAATGTCATGATTTACACAGAAATGATATGCAACAGTGATGAGTATCTATCTATTGAATAAAAGATTAAATTATAATTTTTGAGATATTAATAGGAAAATGCTTAAAATATTCCACCTGTGAGAATTGAAATACATCAAACACTGTTTATATCTCTGAATCTATCATCCCTCACTAAATGCCTCTCCCTGCTCTTTTTTTCATATATGAAACACTGCCACAACAGTAAATTCAAATACATATAGTATCACTGTGGTTAAAATTAAAAAAAATTTTTGAATTTTTTGAGCTCAATTTTTTTTTTAAATTAAACAACTTAACAACTTTACCAAAAAAAACCCTCTTCTGCATCTACTTCACCAATATTCATAGCATAAATGCCTTCTTAAATGATGTGCACTGCCAACAGAGATTCAAATCCAATCTTCCATTTTTAACTGAATTGTAGCTACAAACAACACAGTGTGCCTCTACTGTCTAAATTACATTCTATGATTCTTCTGCCATGGCAGATATGACACCATTATGTCTAACCTTTTCTAATGAGACAACATAAGCACATCTGCATGTATCTTTTTTTATTTAGATCTTAAGATTCTCTAACAAACATTGTGTACAAAATTAATCATTACATATCTTTTGTTCAAATCCAGAGAAATTTTGTCTGTACATGTAAACAAGTGAGATTAGCACCCCCACAAGTAATGTGCTCTTGAATAATAAATGTTTTAATGTATGATGTGATATAATGTAACTTCTGTAACCATTGGTTGGCCAGGGACAGTGTTTATGTTCTCCAAACAATAAGTCATGAGTTTGAATTCCACTTTGGCATGGATGTTTGTGAATGTCTTTAGGAGATACAAGAGTTTCATTACTCAGTACCAAGATCACTATCTTGCTTTTCAAGGAGGTGGCTTGACAAAGTTCCATATTTAGTCTCAAAAACAGGTTTCAGAATTTTGAAATTTAGACCAACCACTGGATTAATACTAATGACCTTTCACAGGTGGGATTCATGTAAAAACTGTGGAACAGTTCATCTAATTAAATTGCTTCAAAGCATTTAAAATTATGATTAAAATTATAACAGTTGGAAAATAATGTGTGTTTCAATTTTATTTTTCATATAATTTTGTTTTAATTAACAATTAAACTGTAATGGCAGAAATTAAACTATTTCATTATTATGGTCATGTGGTGAAGACTGTGTAGCTCAGTGGATGTGGAATTTGCATGCACAAAGGAAGACTCCTTGGTTTCGCATCTAGTCGGCGACTAGAAGAAATCTTTCTAAGTCTTTTTTCGACCGGTTCCTGAGTTAGTCGATCTCTGGCATGGGCAAGTGGGTTTTTTCTCCCAGAAACTTGAGAAAATCGACCATAGAACCCACATTATTTCAGACATTAAATACGAGTGTTAGGGTTAGGGACCATGAGATGGCGGCACTTGTTGAGTTGTCTCTCTTCACTGCGTGCAGCTTAATTAGTGATAGCCTTAGGCCAGCTATCTCTGATTGGCTGCCAGTGGAGACTGAACTGTCCACTCAGTCCCCAAAAGTTAGATAGGGCTAAATGACAAGGCCATTTAGCCCTATCTAACTTTTTACTCCCTATACAGGAATAAAAAGGCATCAGCTGATTTTTTTTTTTTTTTTGGTCATGTGGTACTATAACGAACTCATAAGGATGATGGCGGTTGTACAGTTGATGGTTAAGTTTTGTTATTGTCAATTGATTTTAAAATAGTAATGAGGTCATCAGATATGACCAGGACTTCTCAGTATAGCACTGTTAAAATGCTCACTAGAACAGTGGTATAACAAGAATTGAATATAATGCATATTTTAATATATTAAGAATTAGAAATGCATTTGTGTATATACTACTTACTTAGGACACAAAACATGTAACCATTTTTCATCTTGTGACAAAGGAGAGACACCTTTGTGTTCGAATGATGATATATGAGGATGGACAACTGGAAGATTACCATAAGGAACTGGAACAATCTAATGGAAAAACTGAACATGTATAAGTTACCACTTCATTCATCAATTTTAAGGTGGTTCAATGATTATCTGTTGTGTATGTGATGTAAAATCAATTAATGAAAATAAAAAGTTATTTCTTTATTTGTTTTCATACAGATAATGCTGAACATCAAACATCTGTTATAAGTCCATTATGTTTTAAGTATGGTAAAATTACATTTTAAAATGTAACAAATAAAAGCTAATAACAGCGGATTCTTCAAATATTAATTGTATTAATTCATAGGAAATTTTTTGACAACAATTTTTTTTTCTAATATTTCTACACACTATATTTGTTAAAATCACAACTAATTTCTTTATGCAATCAGTCTCTGTTATGTTGAATCTATCAAGGTGTCTGTCAAAAATCTGTTATAAGTCCATTATGTGTTAATTATGATAGAGTTACTTATTATTTTTATGGCTATTTAGCCATAAAAATAAAATATAATATAATAAAAGGCACACTGGGATGCAGACAGCCAGCAACATCCTACAAATGTATGTCTGAATTATTCCTCCTATACATTCTTCATATATCTGTCTATATAAAACATCAATAATTGTCTAAAACTTGAATAAAAAGCCAATGACATGATAAAAGGGGCACTCCTAAACAAAAATAGGCTAAATAGCCATAAAAACAATATTTACTAAGAGGAGTAACACAGGAATTTTCCCAGAAACAATATTAATGATAGAATTACATTTTACAATAAAATAAAATACACATCAAAACATCTTATACATGTATGTATAAGATGTAAATATGTAAAAGCATATTTTATCAATTTTACTTAATTCTGTAAGTTACTTCTGTGGGGAAAAAAAAGGGGGAGGCATGCACAATATGCAAATCCAGCCACTCATGTTTCTTGAAATATTTCTAAAAATGGTCCCATTAATTAAGTTCATAAATTGTTTATTTTGAAGGCTCAAAGGGAGCTGCCATTTCTAGCTCTAATTTTTACGCTACTATTCTTGATATTTATACTGTAGAACAGCGATTCCCAAACTGTGGGCCACGAACCCCTCGGGGGCCGTACGTTTTATTGAGGGGACCGTGAAATAATGAAAACAAATTTTAAATGTTTTAAGACTACGCAGATTTTTTTTTACTCTTAAAAGAAATGTATTTAATTTTTATTATTTATTATTTCTTTTTTGTCCTTTTTTATATTTTAATGAAAAAAACCACACACTGGTGTTGGTTCACAAATTTTGCTTCTTGCATATTTCGGCGCTTAATGAATATTAGTAAATATATGCTTATTCATATAAGTTTCATTTCAAAGGTATTGATAAGAAACACAAAAAAGATTACAAATGCAAAATCTTGAATATAAATTGTATTGAATATAAATACAACAAATATCATAATAATATATGTCTATATTATGATTTTTTTTTGAAGGGGCCGTGAAATATTTTAATTTTTCCAAAGGGGGCCTTGGCATCCATATGTTTGGGAAGTACTGCTGTAGAAGCCATGCTATGTTAACCATTGCATGGCATTTGCAATGTTGTTAATTATCTGTTATTTATTCAAAAAAATGGTATAGCTAAATTCTGTTGGAGAATGAGGAGAAAAAAGTCATTATAACCGAGGCAATGTTCAAGTGTAGGAAAATGATAAGGAATTTAAACGCCTCTCCTATGCATATTATGAATAACATACCACTGAAAAGCACATTATTCATTGAAGAAAAAAGAAGTTTCCAGATATTATTATAAGGAAAAGAAACATATTTATAATAACTGAAGAATAATTATGTTACATATTTATAGTAGTACAAAGGTCTTCTAACCAAATTTACGTTGTTTTTTTTTCCTGCATCTGAAATGGGCATTTAATATATGTTCTCCTTTCCTATATTAATTTCCTTTCTTTCTTGATTTTCTTTAATAGACAAAAATACTAAGTTTGATTATAACATAAATACACTTCATTCTTTTTCATTTTGCAAACCTACCTTGAAATACACAAACCTCATCATGATTTCCCACTACCTCAAAAGGTATACAAGATGCTATGATATATATCATCACCACCTCACTCTTTCCTTAATGCTGGGATTCTAGCCTGTTATAACTAACTTGCTTCATATAAATCCAATTAATGTCCTGATAGGACAACTTAATTCGATTTGTATAGTCTATTTAATTTATAAAATGATAGTTTTATGGTGTTGCATAGATGCTAAATGAGTATATGGCTTATATAGGCAATATAGAATGGGTGTTAATTCTGAATTCCATTTTAATACATCATGTGTGATACATGTTATCTTGGATGGTTAAGATTGCTTGCTTAATGACAAACACTACTTCAGACATTATTATAATTTTTTTTTTAATCTAGTATGATCAGTACCTTACATGATGGACAATCGATAACAGGAATTGGAGTCCCCCAGTACCTCTGGCGAGAAATTAACCAATCTCGAAGCTTGCTACTTGTTAAATATCCTCCACATCCCATGTCTCTGAGTTTAAATACCACAGAGTTTCTAGCTACTTCTGGTTCCATTCCTGAAAACTAAAAAAGAAAAATTTTAGAATAAATAAAGTACAACAAATGAAATAAATTTTGTCATTGTTATTTTTTAAATTATAACTTAAATGCAATTAGCTGCTTGCTCTCTTTCTCTCAAACTAAACAAGAATGAATTTTATCTTGATATATCACTGAGTCTACATAGCTCAGTGATAAGTGATAAGCTCTTTAGATGGAAAGGTCTAGGTTCAAATTGTCTATGATGTGAGGAAACCTTTACCAAGTCTTTTCAATCAAATTCTGAGTTAGCCAGCCTCATACAGCAGTGGAGGATTTTTTTCTTCTGGAAACTCAGGTTTTTTTATCCCTCAAAACAGGAAAACTGGCCAGAATACACATGCAATATACAGATATAGGACACTATGGGAATAATGATTAACCACTTTATTCCATCGGATTTAGTTTTGAATGCCAGCCTGGTAAAATGTGGATCTATGCAGCAAGAGTGGAAGAATTCATATTGGTGATTGCATAGATGCTAATTAACTGATAGGTCTCTAGAGGAAGTGAAGAAGTTAATTTCTGATGACATTCTCACTTTTGAGAATGTCATCAGTTTTCCTCTCCCATTCTGTTTAAGTGATGACCACACCATCTGAGATTAGCTCTGCTAACACATTCCTGGATGCTAACATTGTCACGTTCTTTCCTAATATCCTTATTTTTAATATGATATTGACATTGATGCCATCTGTTCATGTCCCTAATCTTTCTCAGGACTCTCATATCTGTGGTCTCTAGTCTTTGATCAAGTGTCTTATTTTTAACCCAGCTCTCAGATCCATAAGTTAAAATTGGTTTGAACACGGTCATGTATACAGCTAATTTAGTGTTTTGACTAATTTCTCTTTATTCCATATAAATTTATTCATTTGACTTCCTACCATACCGGCTTTGTTGATTCTGTTGTCTATTTCCATATTTAATCTACCATCTTCACTAAAAACTGTGCCTAAGTAGGTGAAATGTTTTATTTGTTCTATAGGTTCTCCATTCATGATGCAGTTGATATTTTCAATGTTTCTACCTATTTTCATTGTCTTCGTCTTGTTATTGCTGATTTTCATACCATATTTTCATATTACAACAGTTATTCAATTAGGTCAGGGAATTTTGCAGACTTGTATTGGATTTATTTAAAAGTATAACATCATCTGCATAAACTAAAGAGCTGAGATTAACATCTCCAATTTTGACATCAGGATTAATACTGCTTTCCTTCATAATGTGATCCATATAGATAATGAATAACAGAAGGAATAATGTACATCCTTGTCAAATCTTTCCAGTCAAGATCCTAAAATAACTTGCTTATGGAGAGACAAATCTAACAGGTGCTTATTCATTTTGTGAAATTAATCCACCTAAAAATGAATATAAAAAAGTGCAAGGATAATGAAACAGCCTCTTTGAAATGTGTTAAGATGCAAATAATGATAAAAACACAAGATCATGTATAGCAATGTTATTTCCATGCTCATATAGAACATATTTGAGAATAAATTCAGCAAAGTGCTTATTAATCTGGAAAAAAAAAAAAAAAAACAGTTTAATGACTTTTGTTAAAAAAATGGTTTTAAAAGTACTACTTCAGTTAAAATGTAAAAAAATTTAATAAATCAAAAAGTTATAAAACTGGATTAAACAAATAACAATCTCTATTACCTTTCATGTTATTTCAGATGTAATTATTTTCTTTCTTTTGTGTGCGTGTAGTTACTGATGGCTACAATTTGCCAACTATGGCAAAAAGCAGTAGTAATTCAAGCCAGAAACTGATGTCCTTTAAACATTTTGGATTATTTATTTTTAAAAAAAATCTGTTGAGTTTTGATTACTCAATTAAAACACTAGCTTATGTGATGTATCCGATAAACCACAGAATGATAGCACAACTTTGTATCAATGGGATGTGGGTGGGACTTTTCAGTAATTATAGCAGTGTTTACTATATCAAGAGTCAACTGTATAAGTATTGAATTACAAGAAACATAAATAAAAATTTCAGTAATTTAATAATTTAAAAAGGATAATTTGTAGTTCAGTTGGTTTCAACAATGTCTCTTAGCTGGAAAAACCTGGGTTTGAATCTAAAACATTGAATTACATGAAATATAAATAAAAATTTCAGTAATTTAAAAAGGAGTGTCTATAGCTCAATTGGTTTCAGCAATGTCCTTTAGCATTGCTGAAACCAATTGAAAAATCTGGAAAATCCTAGGTTTGAATCCCATCTAGAATGCAAAATACTTTTAGTACAGTGTTTCAATTGAAGGTTAGTTATTTTTGTCATATGTAGGTAGCAGGATTTTTTTCCCTCCTGCAAAAGAGGCAAATGGCCAGAAGAAAACATGAGTTGATAGTTATAATATGCTATGCAGATATGATTAACTGCAGTATCAGAGCATTAATCAGATTTTCCCAGAAGACAAGTTACTTGGTCATGACATGCCATTGTGCCTGACACATAATGAGAAAATGGAAATAATTTAAAAAAAAGCTAAAAATGAAACTAAAAATGAATGTTATCAGGATAATTACCTCTTCAGAATTAACGAGTTTGCCGAACTCATCCAATATTTTAATTCTGTGAAGATTATGGCGACAAGCAAATTCATCATCTTCAGCAAACTGGGCAGGAATACCTTATAGAAAATATTTTAAATTTATATATAGTAATAATAAATTAAATTAATTAAAATGAATCAACTTATATATCAATACAAAAATTAAAAAAAAAAAAAAGGTGAAATCCTACTAAGTAATAAGTATAAATGTTATATTTGAGCAACAACAATCAAGGTAAGGAAAGAAAGAGTAAGCGACAGCATTCAACACCAAACATGAAGATAAGCTTCTTGATTGGAAGGCAATTTCAAGTAGGGTTTGGGCAAACTTCAAAATGGGCAATTAAACTCATTTGTGCCTACAGTACTATAGAGCAATGTTTCCCAACCTGTGGTCTGCAGACCACAGGTTGGGGATCTGCGAGATAGTTTATTTTCATTAAACTTTATCTTATCATGTTGCTCACACATGTTCATATTCTTCCAAATATCTCCATGTATAACAGTATTCCATTGTCATAAATGACACATTTAGTGTTGTAAAATTGTAATTTATTACTTCATCTTTATGATATGTAAAATATAAAAAATTTCCATTTTGGATTTTATGGGGGCCGTGGTGAATTAACATTCGCTATAGGGGGTGTCCACGACATCAAAAAGGTTGCGAAACACTGCTATAGAGGATTCTCCTAATGAAGAAGGAAAGGAATTTTTTGAGTCGTTAAATCAGGCAACTGACATAACAAAATGGAAAAAAGTGATCCTTGTTGGAGATCTAAACAGCAGATTAGGAAATGAATCCTACCAGGCATACAGAAAGGCTAATAATGGTAAATATCTGCTTGATTTTTGCTCAGAATACGAACTAGTTATTACTAATGCCATATTCCAACATAAAGATGTGCAAACGTTCACATGGAGAGAAGACATCAGAAATAAGAAAAGCCTCATTGACTATGTTATTATTGACAGTAACAGTATTGTTGACAGTGTGATATATTTATACTGATCCAAGATACAAGAGTATACAGAGGATTTAAAATTAGAAGTAATCATCATTTATTTTTAAGTAAAATAAAAAATGAATATCACACTAAAAAGAACAGTATATAAGAAAGTTTTAAAAAGAATGAATATTGAGAAGTTTTACAAGTAAACTGGAGACTCAACCATACAAACATTGAAGATATGAAACACTTCAAAGACAAAAAACAAAACAAAAAACTTTGGCACCTCAGAGGCAAACTCTGAAGAAAACATTGCTTGATTCAGCTAAGGAGGCATGTGGTAAAGTTGTCTGCTAAGACAGAAAATTAAAAACATCATGGTGGGCACAAGAAGTTAAAGAGGCAGTCCTGGAAAGGAAGAAAGCATACCAAAGAATCCTAGCAAATAAACCAGCAGCAGATGCCCTAAAAGAATACAGAGAAAAATGTAAGAGAGCAAAGCTATGTAAAATTAGCTAAACAAACGTCATTGGAAGACTTTGGTAAGAATATAGAAGGTAAATATCAAGACAGTGACAAAAGATTCTGGAGCATATTAAAAAAAATTAGAAATGGAGAAAAGAGTACTGTAAAATGAATCAAATATGATAAAGGTGATATGAAAACTGATGTTAAGGATGTTCTACAGGTATGAAGGGATCACTTTGAAAAACTATGCAACAAAAAAAGCAGTGACAGAAATGTAGTACGAGATATTCAAGAAAATTGCAAAGAGAAGTACTTAATACTTGAGATGGAAAAAACAAATCTACCAAAAGCCTGAAATGTGAAAATGTGACTGGAGTAGATGATATTTGATGAGAAATGCTCAAATATGGAGGTACAAAGTTCTGCAGTGGCTACACTGCATAATTCAGAGGGCCTGGTTAGAAGATTGAATTCCAGATGACTGGAGTAGAGCTGTCATCATGATGTCATCATGTTGTCATGTCATTATGATTGGAGTACAGCTGTCATGTTACCCAAAAGGGAAATAAAACTGAATATGAGAATTATTGAGATTTTTCTCTACTAAGCATTCAAGATAAGATTTATGCAAGCATACTTAAAAAGAAGCTGAGAAAAATTGTGGTAGAGAAATTTGGAGAAGAACAAGCTGGGTTCAGGCCAAATAGAGGCCATCAGGATCAGATTTTCACTTTACGACAAACAGTTGAGAAATTGTTGGAATATAACAAGGATCTGTTCTGTAGATCTGCAAAAGTCATACAAGGCGGCCAGAGAAATGATTTAAAAAAAAAAATTATATGGGATATATAGAACATTATACAAAGCAATACATAATCTTACGTTCAAGTTGTTATGTTGTTAAGCATTTGATCAAAGATTGGAGACTTCAGATATGAGAGTTCTGAGAAAGATTAAGTGGGTCAACAGATAACACTGCTGGCAGAATCATATTAAAAAATGAAGAGAAAGCAACCTGACATTATTAGCACTCAAGAATGTGTGAGCATGGTTAATCTAAGTAAAATAGGAGACAATAGGTTAGCAAAACAGGTGTTTGAAGCCAAAATGGCAGAAATAAGCCCAAGATCTAGATTGTATGATTCAATTAGAAGTGCCTTAGAAGAACAAAATGTCAGGTGCAGTCCTGGAGTGCTAGTAAGCAACAGTCTAATGTAGAAGAAAATTGTTAACAGGAGATTAATAATAATACAAAGTTAATCGTGTAGTACTATCATAGTATCCTGTACATGCCTTGAGGGTATATATATATCAGGAAATGGAATCAAGAATATTAATGATAAGCCATGAACCCATACCATTAATGGTTCATTCTTATTTATTTATTCAGCAAATGATGTATATATAGAAAGTCATAAGAGAATAAATATTGAAACCATTACATTAAACAGAAAAGGCATCACAGTTTAACAGATTCTGAAGAAATAAAATAAAGCTTTGGGCTTAAAATAAAATTCTATAATTATAGGATAAGAGACCACAGGCAAGTTACTAATAATACATTAATCAATTAATTAAAATTAAATAAATTACAATTAGGGTGCTTAAGGGTCAAAGCTGTATAACTGAGAGGAGACCTCCACATAGCCTTTAAAGGACTGCAGAGAACCAACCAGGGCTTCTGACCTAATGTCTAATCCTCACCTTCTCGTGGTACACCCTGTTGGGTATCTACCAGGATACTGATCGAACGAGGATGGGCTGGAAATTTGGGATTTAACTGACCAGGTTGTATTATTATTGGCTTAAACCAAAACAGCTGGGGGAATCGCCCGGTTAAATAAGGCCCCAGTTGTTTTCACCAAGGAATCAGGGCAAACAATGAAAAGTCAGCTATTGGAAAAAATCTGAAAACACACTCCAACTCAACATCACCAGAGCTAAAGATCAGTACTATCCAATATAAGAAGCTTGAATAGCAAAGAAATGGAGCTAGCTGAGGAATTAGATAAGTACCTGATCGACATAAAAGGGGGCAATTGAAACAAAAAAGACAAAAACTGATGAGATCTTTCTCAGAAATAAATACAAAATGTTATATTCAGGCAATGAGAATCAAGGAAAAGAAGGAGTAGCCATAGTATTCAACACTAGATATGAGGCTAATCTTCTTGAATGGTACGCAGTCTCAGTAGAGTGATTTGGGCAAATATCAGAACGGGGAACTGGACAATGAGACTTATTTGTGCCTTATGGTCCCACAGAAGGTTCTACTAAGGTAGAAGTAGAGAACTTTTTTGAGGTTTTAGAGAAAGAAACTGACACAATGAAAAAGGAAAAGTTGGTCCTTGTTGGGGATCTAAATAGCACAGTAGGAAATGATTGTGAGACATACAAAAATATTTTAGGAAAATTTGGAGAAAAGAGCAAAGCTAACAATAATGGCAAATACCTGCAGGATTTCTGCTCAGGACATGGACTGGTTATTACTAACACCATGTTCCAAAATAAAAATGTGCACAAATTCACATGGAGAGAAGAGGCAAGGAATAAGAAAAGTTTCATTGACTATGTTATTGTCAATAGTGATGTTTTCTCCCTGGTGCTGGACACCAGATTGTACAGAAGATTTGAAATTGGAAGTGATCACCATTTAGTGTTGAGCAGGATAAAATTGAATTTCATTTTGAAAAGAAGAACATAAGAAAGTTTTAAAACAAATAAAAGTTGAGCAGCTCTCAGATGTGAACTGTAGACTAAAATATACTAACAACAATCAAGAAAAAATGAAAGTTTGAGAACAGGAACCAAACCTTGGAAATTCAGTGGCAAGCCCTGAAGAAAACCATGATTGATTCAGCCAGAGAGCATGTGGTGAAGTTGTCGGAAAGAATAGAAAAATCAGAACTCCGTGGTGGGGACGGGAAGTTAAACAGGCAGTGAAGGAAAAGAAGAAAGCATATCAAAAGTTCATGGCAAATAAATAAGCTTGTGCTCTTAGAGAACACAGACAGAGACAAATGTAAGAAAGCTAAACACTGTGTAAATCTAGCTAAACAAAAGTCATGGGAAGACTTTGGTAAGAACATAGAAAATAAATATCAAAAAGGTGGTAAGATATTCTGGAGGTTGTTGAAGAAGCTTAGAAATGGAGGAAAGAGTACTGTAAAAGGAGTTAGAGATGATAAAGGTGACATGAAAACAGGAGAAAAAGATATCCTTGAAGTATTATGGAGTAATTACTTCGAAAATCGCTAAATGAAACAAGCAGTTGTTGGATTCTGATTATGTAGAGATTAGAGTAATTATTATTTGCTTCAGAATCCAACATGATCTTCCATCACAAAGGCTAGACTTGTAAATATTATTTAATGTATATAACTTATTTTAAAATTTAATATTCATATAACTGCCTTAATTTTGTCTAATATTTAATTATTTAATCAAAGATATATGTATGAATAATGAAAAGACTGTATTAAATATTAATAAGTTATTTTATTTATTGTTATGTCAATATTGTAAGAACTTATATTTGTAATTTAACTACGCATTTATTGTAAAGCAAATATTCTAATTATTCCTGTTTTGTGAAAGCTTAATGTTATGTAATAACTCAATGTAGTTGTATAGCCTAATGTAACATTCGCGAGAATGTTTACGTTTATCGGTTGTCATAGAGACGCGTGAAATAAACGACGAGCGTGAGTGGAAGGGAGCGTGGGCTAAATAAGAGGAGAAAATGTATATGGAGTAAAGGAGTCGGAACGGAATTTTGGAACTAAAAGGTAGCAAGGAGATAAACTAGAGAAGTAGAAGTAAATAAAAGGTTCTTAAGGGTAGGAGTTGAGTGGATATTTTTTTATAAGTGAGCAAGTTCGAAACGAGCTTTATAGTTAGCTGAGAGTATAATCAGCAGTAATAATGAAAAGGAAATTAATACTACAATCGGATAAAATAAAAAGCTGGATGTTTAAGGAAGAATTCTGAATGAACCCGGCTATTCCAGAATTGTGGCTTATTTCTGATTTGCCCTAAAAAGAACCTCACGGTGTTTAATTAGTTTATGAGTGGTAACGATGATAGTTGAAGTACCCTGTAATTGAAGTCTAGAATTCTGAAGTGCGTTTGATAGTGCTTTAAGTATAACCGTGGATAAGTCTTGTAGATGTGTTTTTATTAAGTAAGATAAATAAGTTCCATAGGTTTGCTCACAACATAATTGATGTATTAGGAACTATTTCCGGTAAGGTTTATCATAGTGTATTATTTCTATGCTTGAAGAATTGTGTGTTAATTACGCTATGCTTAACGCTACTTTAACTATGGAAACTCTTTGTGATTGAGAGTTGGAGATAAGAATTGTTTGAAAGATATTTTCAGCTATTAGTGCTTGTAATATTTTGAACTTATAGCATGACTGAGAATTGTGTGAAAACTGACTAGATTGGATGTTCAATTATATTAATTTAAGTGTAGAAACTTTGTAACCCAGAAGCTGAGAAAGTACATGTGAAGACTTGGAAGATTGTGCTATTGAGATTATCTAAACTTAATGTTTGACTTGTTTTTAGTATATAGAAATTAGAAGTAAAATTTATGTATGTGTTTATTTATGTATATGACCTATATTAAATGTTTCATTAGTTAATCTAACTATTGTATTTGCCTGAATTTCTTATTACTACACCGTTCACAAACATTCGAATCTAGCGAGAATCCCAGAAAGAAAATAAATACTTCGGCCTGAATGAATGAAAAGACTGCTAACTAACTTTGAATTGATCCTACTATTTCATATAGACTTATCTAAGGATAGAGTGGCGCAGTATAATAGAAATTTCTCTACCCTTGGATTAGTGATCAATTTACAATTAGTTGTGTTTTATTTTATGAAAGTGACTTGTAACAAGATGGCGGATTCGAACACAACATGAAGAAAACAACGTCACGACACAGTGATAGCAGAGTGGTAAAAAACACTCAACATGCATACATTAAGGATACATATCCATACTTGAAGTAGAAAAAGCCATCAAAGGAAAGGCAGCAGGAGTAGATGATATTCAACCAGAAATGCTGAAGTATGGTGGTATAAAAGTCTTACAGTGGCTGCACTGCATAGTTCAGAAAGCCTGGACAGAGAGACAAATTCCCGATGATTGAAATACCTCTGTAATTCTCACATTCAGTTTTATTTCCCTTTTTATATATGGGTACTATTAGAGCTCTACTCCAATCATCGGGAATTCGTCTCTCTGTCCAGGCTTTCTGAACTATGCAGTGCAGCCACTATAAGACTTTTATACCACCATAGTGTGTCCCAGGTAAGTGCAACCTTCTCAACCGTTTCTCAAGTATAAACTTCAGAAACGGTTGAGAAGGATTGTGGAAGGGAAGCTTGGTGAAGAACAAGCTGGATTCAGGCCAAATAGAGGCTATCAGGTTCAAATTTTCACATTACAACATATAGTTGAGAAATCATGGGAATATAACAAAAATCTGTATTTAAGTTTTGTAGATCTGGAAAAGACATGGAAGAGGAAGGTGCCGAGAGAGAGAGAAACAGAGAGAGAGAGAAGCTGTTCAAAGTGCTACAGTTGTATGGTTACAATGGAGCATCATATCAAGCAATACTTAGTCTTCATTTGAGTTGTAAGTTAGAATTGAAGGAAGTACAGGAAGATGGTTTAATGTTAAATCTGGTGTCAGACAAGGATGTACATTATCCCCTCTGTTATTCATTATCTATATGGATCACATCATGAAGGAAATTGGTATTAAACCTGACATCAAAATTGGAGGTGTAATATCAGATTTTTGCTTTATGCGGATGATGTTATACTTCTAAATAAATCCGCAACATGTCTGCAAGATTCCCTGACTAAATTGAGTAACTGTTGTAATTGATATGGTATTAAGGTCATCAATAACAAGACAAAGACAATGAAAATAGGCAGAAGCATTGAAAATGTCAACAATGTTGTGAATGGAGAACCTGTGGAACAAGTAAAACATTTCAACGTGCGTATGTTTTTAGTGAAGATGTTCTCCCCAGGATCTTTTGAATGGGCAAACCACCCGGCTGATTTTACTGACCGCCCAGCTAATGTTGTGAATTGACATGGCTAAATAATGTGCAAGAATGGAAAAATAATTTTTGTATGCCCGGCTAATGCTTCATTCCACCCGGGTGGTAAAAATTTCTGGAGAGAAAACTGTAAATTAAATATGGAAATAGACAACAGAATCAACCAAGCTGGTATGGTAGGAAGTCAATTGAATAAATTCATATGGAATAAGAGAGAAATTAGTCGTAACACTAAATTAGCTGTATATAAGACAGTGTTCAAACCAATTTTAACTTATGAATCTGAGAGCTGGGTCAGAAGTAAAACACTTGACCAAAGACTAGAGATTGCAGATATGAGAGTCCTGAGAAAGATTAGGAGCAAAAACAGATGGCATCAATGGCAATATCATGTTAAAAACGAGGATATTAGAACTTGATATTCATCCACTAATGCATCAGCAGAGCTAATCTCAGGTGGTATGGTCACTTAAACAGAATGGGCAAGGAAAGATAGCAAAACAAGTGTTCTCTGCCAGGTTAGCAGGAAAACGACTCAGAGGATGATCAAGATATAGGTGGATTGATACGGTAAAAAGTTCCTTAGACAATTGAAATATAAGATCTGATAATGTTGGAGTCTTGACAAGTAACAGACTGATTTGGAGGAAAATTGTAGATAGGAAGTTAGTAATGATGTAAATTTTTCATGTAGTACTATCATATCCTGTACACCCCTTGAGAGTATATAGCAGGAATCTGATAATAATGACAATGATGATAAATTACAAATTAATAATTAATTTGTAGATTTAATAATAAATAATAATCTTGGCACTTTATATGATTGTACATAATGCATCTGGGACAATTTAGCCCAGACCATGCATACGTGGTCTGGGCTAAATCACAGTATTCACAATCAGATCATTTGTTTATATCTTCCATGTTGATCAACCTGTTTATATCTTCCATGTCTTGTCCTGATCTGGTGAAATGTAGACCAGAGATGTCTTGAAGATCAAAGGCACTGGAACAGTGACATGAACATCACAGATGTGTTTCTGTCAGTAAAGTCTCCAAGCTAATGTAATATCTAGGGCCTCATGTAGCATATGCAAGCAGTTCTTTAGGCAGGTCATAAATTTTTGAGTATGTGTGTGGTTGATGCTTTCATGTATAAGCAAGTCATTTTTTTCAATAATTTTACTCCATAGGTGCTTAACCCTTTCTCTCTGTAATGGAGGAGGAAGAATATTACTATGAGTTAGGTGCCAATAAATTGGTATTGATCTTATTGTTCCCAAGATGGATCTCATTGCTTATTGAGATGAACAAGTGAGGCATGATGCTATTAAACAATATGGCAACACAGTAGTTTTCAGCAGGATACACTAATGCCAAAGCTGTCATGTATAAGATGCTGGCACCTTCACTCTATGAAAAACCTGTTGGTTTCTGCAAAATGTTATTGCAAGCTTTTTATTTGTCAGCCTTCTTTATTAAATGATCTTTAAACATCAAGGATCTGTCTGTTATCACTCCAAGATAATTTGAGGTTCTATTTCTTTAAAATAGACATTTAAAATAGACATCAGTCATTCAAAAATATTTGGATGACTGATTATCCCAACTCTCACTCTAATATGAAAGGCTTAATATGAAGTTGGTCGACTTTTGCTGTTATAACAACCTTCAGTCTTCTGGGAAAGTTTCCCACTAAGTTTTGGTACACTGCTATGGTGATTCTCTTCATTCATCCAGAAGAGCATTAGTCCCTGATGTTAGGCAATTCATTCTGGCTTGCAATCGCCATTCCAATTCATCCCACCGATTTTTGATGGGGTTGAGATCAGGGTTCTGTTCAGGCAAGTCACGTTCTTTCACACCCATCTCATCAAATTATTCTTGCACAGATCTTGCATGGTAATTAAATGAGATTTTTTTTTTTATGTTAAGCCCATACATTAGAGGTTGGTTGATCAACTTATAGTACAGCATTTCCCAAACGTTTCCTACAACAGAACACTTCACAAATCCTGAAATTTTCATGGAACACCATGATTATTTTGTAATGTATTAATTTATAATTAATTGTTAATTTAGCTGATTTTTATTATTAATTAATAATTGATCATTAATTATTCATCAATAATTAATTAAACATCAATTAAGCATAAACATCAAATTAATTTGTGCTGATTTTCATTGACATATCCCATTCTGATCACCAGAAATTTATAATATTATTATAAGTACTTACAAGTGAATGCAGACTTTTTCTCCTGTGTGCTGGTAGTTTTCTCCTCCTTTTGTACATCCTGGAGATCACTTTGTAGGCTGGTGGTGGATGACTCACTATCTGTTGCATCACAAACGCCTTCAATAAGAGATTTCTTACTACCAAAATTAAACAAAGTCCCTTGTCTCTTATTCGATGCTGAAAGTTTAATTTTCACTTGGTCAGACTATAATAAATTTAGTTTAATCCTTTATCCAAGTGTGTGCAAACAAAGTTTGCGCCTGAAAGTATCTTCAGGACTGGGGTAAAGTGGTACAACACCGGGCAACTCTTTGCAAAGGTGGAGCAAGCTACCAACACTCCTATCTCAGTATCTCCCATAATGCAAAACACATCTACTTGCAGATATGTATAATGTTATGCATTAAGGGAAGGGCCACTACCCAGACTAGTTTTGACCTTTAAATTTAGTTTAATCCTTTATCCAAGTGCGTGCAAACAAAGTTTGAGCCTGAAAGTATCTTAAGGACAGGGGTAAAGTGGTACAACACCGGGCAACTCCTTGCAAAGGTAGAACAAGCTACCAACACTCCTATCTCAGTATCTCCCATAATGCAAAGCACATCTCCTTGTGGATATGTATAATGTTATGTAATGTTATGCATTAAGGGAAGGGCCACTACCCAGACTAGTTTCGACCTTTATTAAGGTCTCTTCAGTGGGAGCCAGGCCCAAGTGGGGATACCAAGGCAGAAGCATTAGCAAGGTCATCTCCTCCTATAGGAGCTGCCAAACGGTGTGCCATCTTTTTATTAAATTACTCTGGATTTAGAGAAAGATGCTGAAAGTTTATTTTTCACTTGGTCAGACTATAATAAATTTAGTTTAATCCTTTATCCAAGTGTGTGCAAACAAAGTTTGCGCCTGAAAGTATCTTCAGGACTGGGGTAAAGTGGTACAACACAAGACCTCAATAAAGGTCGAAACTAGTCTGGGTAGTGGCCCTTCCCTTAATGCATAACATTATACATATCCGCAAGGAGATGTGTTTTGCATTATGGGAGATACTGAGATAGGAGTGTTGGTGGCTTGCTTCACCTTTGCAAGGAGTTGCCCGGTGTTGTACCACTTTACCCCAGTCCTGAAGATACTTTCAGGCGCAAACTTTGTTTGCACACACTTGGATAAAGGATTAAACTAAATTTATTATAGTCTGACCAAGTGAAAAATAAACTTTCAGCATCTATCTCTAAATCCAGAGTAATTTAATAAAAAGGTGGCACACCGTTTCGCAGCTCCTATAGGAGGAGATGACCTTGCTAATACTTCTGCCTTGGTATCTCCACTTGGGCCTGGCTCCCACTGAAGAGACCTCAATAAAGGTCAAAACTAGTCTGGGTAGTGGCCCTTCCCTTAAAGCATAACATTATACATATCCACAAGGAGATGTGTTTTGCATTACATTATGGGAGATACTGAGATAAGAGTGTTGGTAGCTTGCTCCACACCTTTGCAAGGAGTTGGCCGGTGTTGTACCACTTTCCCCCAGTCCTGAAGATACTTTCAGGTGCAAACTTTGTTTGCACACACATGGATAAAGGATTAAACTAAATTTATTATATGTCTCTTATCTTATTTATATTAAAATTTAAATCTGCAGGCATATTACTTTTAAAAAATCATGGCACTACGGTTTTGAAACTTTCACCCTACAATACGAACTTGCAAAGAAAGTATTCAGTATTACTAGATTTGAGAACCAGATACAGACTACCTTGATCTTCAATTTTAGTGGAAAAATTTTCTTTATACTTCCTTGCTGATTGGTCACTAACATTTGCAGCACAGATGTTATTTCTCTCAGTTTTGAGAACAGAGAATATAACATCCATTGTTGCAATCTGCTTGCAGGCAATTTTTATGATTGGTCATAAACAGCGATATCCTCTTTCCCGATTGTTGAAAGATTTCGATGTGTGAAAATTAACGATAATTCATGAATATTTCCATGTTTAAAAATATGCCGCTTGATTAACAGTTACAGGTTTGAGAACAGAGGATATGCTGCCCATTGTTATAATCCACTTGCAGGCAATTTTTATGACCGGTCATAAACAGCGGTATTCCCTTTCCCAAATGCTGAAAGGTTCCGATGTGTGAAAATTAATGATAATTCATAAATACTTCCACGTTTAAAAATACATGGCTTGGTCACTAACATTTGCTACACAGATTATTAGGTGTTCTGGGTCTGAGCTTTTCGATATTCACGAATATTATTCTCCTCAGAATATTTCCACTATAAAATATTTATTCATGAAAAATGCTTAGAAAACTAAAATGACAAATTCCAGGAGAACCTCTCATGGAACACAGTTTGGGAAACCCTGGAATAGTACATTAGTACCATATATGGGTAGCAAGTTGGGAAAGGAGGAACTTATTTCCATTTGATTTAAAAGACTGTATATTGTATTCCTTGGGAAACACACCAGGGGAAGAATGTTCCCCCTTGAAGCTCGTCAACATAGTCTCTCCAATTTAAACTGGGATTTGTGAAGCAGCCTGGCTTTCTTCCATCTTCACAAACCAAATCCTGGTTTAAATCAGTCCTGGAAGAGGAACAAGTTCTACAGAACCCAATTAACAGTTACAGAATGGAAGGTTTTAGCATACCACCCTATTTACCCATCAGCATTATCAACAGGAATCACCATGAAGAGCACAACTGTTGCCCTCCATGTACTTCTTATCCAGGTCAATGTTAAATTGACTTTGATAACACTTAAGGTAGCAAAACAGCTATACAACTACATAGAATTGGAATGTAAATAAATAATCCGAGCTGGTTAATTATTTATTTGCATTCCATGTCTATGTAGTTTTATCTTCAGCAACTGCAACATGAATAATATTTACTAATAGCAAAGTCATCTTCCTTGGAGATTTTAATGTTCACAACTACAACTGGTTTCCCTTTAATGACCACACTGAACCAGTGGGTAGAGAAGCAAGGTATTTGTAGCCACCAGCTATTTACGTATACTGTGAATAGTGGTAATCTAGGCAATTTAGACCATAATCTGGGATTGATTTCTTCTCCTATGGAGCAACATACACACACCATATTCCTTGGAGATTTTAATGTTCACAACCACAACTGGTTTCCCTTTAATGACCACACTGAACACACACACACACACATGCACGCATATGGAGCAACTTTTCTGTGGTCATTAAAGTAACCTCTGATTCAATGACAAACATTGAAATCACTGAAACAATTATTATTGGGATGGGAACAATGATTCCATTCGAAATTCTTTCTTATTTAAGTCTTCAATCCCCAGGAAGTGTGTGAAGGTGGTAAAAAAGAAAACTAGATAGATCACTGATGGAGATTTTGATGAAAGCCAACTTCCTTTTCTGTTTGTACTAAAGCCCAAAATAGCTGAAAGCAAATTAACAACACGCTGAAAAGTGATTTGAAAGAGCTAAAAGTAAGAATCTTGCAATGTGTGCAAATGGCAGTTACTTTCTATTATCTTGCTAAAGCTATTGGTCATAACTTTTGTCCAAATCTGCTTAATAATTTTGGTTAAAATGTGCTCCTACCATTCTATACTAGCAACATTTAATGTACTTTTGATTTTTTGTCAGAAAGAGATCAAAAAAATCTTCCCTAAGGTGGATAGGAAAAAAAAGTCTCCAAGTCCTGATGGCATTTCTCTGATTGTTCAAATGTATGTAGTGCTCTAGAGTTGATTCCACTTTTTCCCCCTCATTTTCTCATTTCCACTGGTATTTATTCTGCAGCCTGAAAATCAGCCCATTCTTAACCTGTTGGTAAGAAGAGTAAACTAACAGAGAAAAACTATTAATGTCTATGCTACCTAGAAACCTTTCACTTAATAAACAATTCCAGTATGAATTCTACCACTGTCAACCAATAGACTTCTTGCTTACATCACTTACCTCTTAGCTTTTCCTATATATAAGGAAAAGGATTCTATATAATAATAATAACCTTCTCCAGTTGACTGCAAATCCAATCTACAGTTCTGACAGTATACTTCACTCTTTTACAAAACTTGCATTCTACAAATCAACAAAACTTCCAGAATATCAATCTTCCACAACCCTAAAGTCTCATCAATCCAAACTTCAGTTATTTTTTTTACCACAACCAAATCTCTGGAAAATATGACATCTCTTCTTATGATAACTCTTATGATCAATCCGTTCTTGGTATAAGCATATCAACAAATATCACTTCCTCAGCAGTCTATCCTATAAAAATTAAGTTTCTCAAATACAAGCTATATGTCTGTAACAAGCCATTCTGCCTAATATATTAAATAAAAGTGAGATAATCTGTATATGACTAATACCTGGCTATGCATTACAAAATAATAAGGTAAAGAAAATCAATGATTAGAAAAGGATGTCCAACTAAGTAACACGATAACAAACAATTCATAAAAAATAAGTTTTAAAGAATACAGAGGTATTAGTATGTCGAAATATAATTCTTCACCAACATTAGCAGTAATGATATACATACCTAACTGAGCATCTGTAGCTTTTGGATAATCTGCTTTATCATAAACAAAGACAGGCAATAGTTTTTTCGTGAATGGATGGACTGCTTTAACTCTTAGAAGTGTTTCTCCAGTACAACTAGCACTTCCCCATTTAGGCAAATTTAAAAAGTGATTGGGTGAAACAGAAATAAATGAGGCTCCATATATAAATTCTGGTCTATCAGTCCAAATGGATAAAATATCATCTACTTCTTGTTCATTATCCTGAAGCTTAAACTCCACAGAATATCCATTACATTCTCCTATCCAATTCTGCTGCATCTTGGCAACACCAGACCAATCTATTAGATTAGGGTCATCTAGACCATTGTATAAGCTCTGAAAAAGAAAAAGAAAAACAAATAAAGTAATTTAATGAAATCAAATAAAGTTGCAGTGTTGCAGCTTTATTTGATTATTGAATCCTCTGCAACTATGCTAGATCACAGCTGTGATCTAGCATAGTTGCAGAGGAATGAATCTTATAAAAGATCTTATAAAAGAGGAAGCTGAATCTTATAAAAGACCTATCCAAAGTAAAGACTATAAAGTGCAATTTGTGAGTAAGAGATATCTCTGTTATAAATTACCCAGAACAAAACATTGCATACACAGAATAAACAATAAATCAATTTGTTGCCTACACTGTGACATAGTTACAGATGAAACTAAAGGTTTGAAAAATTATGTTGTTAGGTACTTTGTTTCATTAAACTACCAATAATTTTCTGCAAAAATTCTCTACTTTTATTTAGCTTTAAATGCTACTTGAGCTTTGTTTGTATCTTTAAACAGCCACAAATTATAGCTTATAAAAGTAAATAACTATGCAGGTAGAGATTCCTTGAGGCAGGGTTAACTATTACAATTTTTTACATACAATAATAATTTTGACACATGATTAGGAAACAGAAAAACACAGAAGAAAATCATAATAACAATAAAAATATCTTGAATGATAAATCAGATAATGTAGGTGTTATTCAAAATATATTTCTTAGTAATTTCTATAATGGATGTTATGACAATAATACGTTCATGCAAAACAGCTGCTGTACTGTAAAACCAACAAAAGTAAACTAACTATAAATTACTTCCTATTTAGCACACCTGGTTGATTGAGTGGTTAGTGTATCCACTCCACCCAAAAGGCTGCGGGTTCAAATCCCATCATGGGCATGAATGTTTGTGATTGTCTGTAAAAAAATTAGTAGTGGTGGTGGGGGTCATAGATGGCATTGGTTTAGATGATGATGGTGGTTGTGGTTCATTGCAGTTGGTGGATTGAGTGATGGAGATGGAGAGCTGTCGAGTAGGCGTCCTCCCTCGATGAGTCTTTGGACTCCCTGGAGGCATCATGTAATAATAATAATACCACAACTCCTCAATTAATGTCTGAATGTTAAATAAAAGCAGAAAAAAATGCTAACTTCATCCTTTTACTTTAACAATGAAATAAGATGCAGCAACTAAACAAGATATAGAACTGTAAAGAACAAAAGTAGTGAAAAGCAGAGAAATCATGGATCAATGAGATGGCAATAAATTTAAGTTCAAGATAAGATATTTGGGACAACTATTGGCAGATCTACTTAGATGCAGCCCTTAAGTACTGGAAAAGGTAATGGTATGGTATACCTATGGGAGAATAAATCTTAGATTCTCTTCTTTTTGTTGGTGATCAGGTGATGCTTGAACAGGACAAGAAGGATGAAGAATACCAGGTTAGAAAATTGTTGGATATATATATATATATAAATGTTTGGACCTGAAAGATAATCTGGTGAAAACCAAAAAAGGTGATGGCGCAACAGTTCTTGAGTTGGAGGAAGGAATCATAATATCAGTGGATGCCGTTAAGTATGTGGATAAACTTTTAACATGTAAAGAATCGAACCTCAGACACTCCTTCCCCAGGCATATGGTTGAGAAGCTCAAAGCCACTAGGCTAACCACGCAGACAACAAGTGTTTCTACACTAATGATGGCTTATTAGTTTCAAGCCAAAATATTTGTAACTGTTCGAGTATCTGGGTTCTATGATGAATAAGTCTGGTGTAGGATATCTATTTTAAAATTCAGATAACTCACACAATGAAATAAAAAATGAACTGAATTTACAGTTAAGAAGTTACGTGGGTGGTCTGAAAAGTTCTCAGCCTTGTTTGTGGGATGGCAACACTATCTGCAAGAATTTTTTTTTCTAAGTTGGTACATCTGTCATAAGCATCCATGTGAAATTGCAAGTTATTCTATCAATCAGTTTGTTTTATACAGCTGTCTGAAGCAAAAGTGTTGTCGGTATCCCTTGAAACGGATAAAATTGAGTATCTTGCAGTTATAAAATTCTTCGTAAAAGAAGATTTAATGCCAAAAGAAATTCATTCAAAGTTCATAAAAGTTCATGGGCACTCTTCTCCTACTTTTTCGACAATTTAGAAATGGGCTTCCGAGTTTAAACGTGGCCGTACCAGCCTTGAAGATCATCCACGTAAAGGACGTCCAAACAGTGTAATGATTTCTGGTGTTGTTACACTGTTTGGACGTCCTTCACATGGATCATCTTCAAGGCTGGTACGGCCATGTTTAAACTCGGAAGCCCATTTCTAAATATGATCAAGTGCATGATATGGTATTGGATGACCAGCGAGTCAAAATGTGTGAAATTGCTGACACTAAGGCATTTCAAAAGAATGTGGAGGATATACTTTGCATAAAGAATTACAAATGAAATAGCATTGCGCAAGACAGGTGCCATTTGCTCACAGCAGATCAAAAACAGACTCGAATAAAAATCGCTGAACAGTGCTTGGAGCATTTTAAAAATCAATAAAACAGACTTTGTGTATTGATGAGACTTGGATTCACCATTACACACCAGAATCCAAACAGCAGTCAAAACAGTAGACAGAAGTCGGTTGTTCAGTGCCAAAGAAGACAAAGTCGGTTCAGTCAGCAGGAAAGGTCATGGCATCGGTGTTTGGGGATGCTAAAGGTTTTGTTCATTAATTATCTTGAAAAGGTAATTTCAAAAAAAAGGACTGAATAATATTCCCCAAAAACTGGGGAATATTATTCTGATCTTTTAACCAGACTAGAAAATTCATGAGAAAAGACCCATTTTGCAGAAGAAAAAAATTATCTTTCATCAGGACAATGTACCTGCCCACAATGGTGTTTTGGCAATGGGAAAATTAAGGGATCTGCACTATGAATTGTTGGAACATCCACCCTGTTCAACAGATTTGGCTCCCTCTGACTTCTATCTCTTCCCAAAACTAAAACTCTTCCTCGCTGGTCAGCATTTTTCTTCAAATCAAGAGGTGATTGCATCTGTAGAGGGGTATTTTGCAGATCTTACTGAGAATCACTACAGGGACGGGATAATGTCAGCTGAAATAAATGTATTAGCCTTAAGGGAGATTATGTTGAAAAATAAAAATAATTTTGAAATTATAAATTTGTTTTTCATTGTTAGGCCAAGAACCTTTCAGACCACCCTCATAATAATATGGCATTATTTTATAAAGTTATTTAGATGGATGTTCAAACAAGACTTTTGAGATGTTCTTTTTATTTATGATTACTGAGATCATGCTTAGATATAAAATAAATTTATTTAAATCAGATATTACAGTGTAATTATCATTTTGTATTATCCATCGCTTTTTGAAATGTTGGGATTTATATCAAAACAAAAAAATTTGTTATATTGTAACTTATAAGAGAAACCAAAATGACTGCTGTATGCATGTTTTGAAAGTGATTAAATGAACTTACTTTGGTGCATAAAACTTATGAACCAAATAATGTTATAAATTTTGCTTGTTTCATTATGAAATTATAATTAAATAACTTTCCTGCACTACAAAAGAGTACTTCAATGCCATTTAAAGCACGATGCTATGACCAGTAATGGTAGTGTACAATGTGGGACTGGAGACGAAGTTGCTCTACTCTACTTGTGCGAACATGTACAGAAGAAGATTAACATCACTAAATGTTCAGCTGTTTTAGAATGAAGAAATATTACAACAGTAGAAGGAAAATTGTGATTTTTTTTTTTCTGTTTCTTCAATATATGAAGACTGAAGATACAGAAATTAGAAGAAAGGTTAAAAATGGAAGACAGAGAGGAAATCTTTTAAAAAAGAGATTAAAGTTCATCGTAGGTATTAATTAGTATTAGTCCATATAGAATTTATTCAGCAAAAGTTCACTTATGCTGCTTTTTTATATAGGAAGGAATTATATAGGAAGCTGTTTGAATTCTTGTGTGAATTCAAAAAAGAATGAGCATTCTGTAGGAATGAGAAGACTAAAATTTCAGAAGTTTTGTCCATTAAGGAGGATGATAACTGTTGGCTTATGCAAGTGAGGGTGGCAGTGTAGAAAAAGTTATTTCAATTGTGATCTGAAGAATATATATTAAGTTTAATATATATATATATATATATATATATATATATATATATATATATATATATATAATATTAATATATATATATTAAGCTTAATAACTAACCACTCATCCAACCAGGCCGGCTTAACATATACTACACTAAGATGGCCTGGTTGGCAGAGTGGTTAACAGATCCATTCTCCAGTCAAAATGCTGTGGGTTTGAATCCTGCCATGGGTATGGATGCTTGTGATTGTCTGTGAAAATACTAGTAGTAGTAATGGGTGGCGGTAGATAGCATTGGTGTAGTTGTTGTTTGTTGTAGTTGGTGGATACAGAGAGATGCAGAGTAGGTGCCCTCACTTGATGAGTCCTTGGACTCCCTGAAGGTGTCATGTAATAATAATAAAATAATAATATACTGGTGCTTAGATGGTTAAGTTAAAATTGATGTAATATTATGCACATTTGTGTTTTTTTTGTAAATTAAAGATTTTAATTTACAAAAAATTTAATTTGGTTATAAAGATTGTTTGAAGACATATGTGTGATATACTGGGATATGAATCTATGTGCAAGTTTGATTTGAAGTTTAGTTTCTGATGTTTTCTTTTTATTTTGAAGTTAAGAGTTAAGCCACTCAAAATTGAGGGAGGAATTCCTCAATTAAAAAGAAAAAAATACTTCCACACTAGCCCAATGTGAACTAAACAGCATTTCAAACAAGACAGGCATGTGCAGTTCTTAGAACTATGAATGGTATTTTATAGTCATATGGTCTCAAGAAAAACTAAGAAGATGCTATATCAGGTGATTATAGAGTATGATGTGAGAAATGTCAGTGTTGTATCCTCACCAACAGCAAAAAGAAACAAGTAGAAGTCACAGAAATGGATGACTTCAGATGATGAATGATAGTCCCTTGCATGGATTGTCTGAGTATATATTTAAACAGAGATGGAAGTCGAAGAGCCCGTCAATGAGAAGAATAGGGCTTGTGCCTTGAAATAGTATGGACATGTCCAGAGAATGAGAGAAGGATGATGAACGAGGGAAAAAGGGGAAGACCAAGGACTGGATGGAATGGAACCATTTTGAGATCTGTGGAGAAAAGAGGATTACAGGATGCAAAAAAATGTTGAGAATGGAATCTGAGAATAGGCAGCTGCTGAGCTGACAAGTGGAAATACCTATGAAAAGCAAGCATTGGCAGATCTTCAGTGTATCTCTTGGTTATGTGAACTGGAGAAATTTTGATTATGCATGAAGGTAAATCATCATTCTTTACCCTGGTTAGCTAGATCACGTTAACAGAAAGATCGAAAGCACAGCATAGTTAGTAATCAACGTATGAACATGTTAAATAACATTTATGGAAGAGATCAATCATTTTACAAATGCATTAACTGTACCACCAACTATCAAAAGATTTCTGCTCGACTGTCACTATCCATTTGTTATAATGAACTTACTAGTTCATATCCATTTTTGCTAATTTTTTACTGTAAAAGGGGTTAGTTACCACTGTTTAGATTACCTCAAGGTAACTAAGACCACAATGCAAATACACTATATTTGTAAACTGCATGTACTCCTAAGCCAGTTTATTTTTTTGGCAGGGGAAAGTCTTCATACAGAGGTGATAGTTCATATCACCTCTGTATGAAGCTAGATAACTCACAATCTGCTGAATTCATTATTTCATTATATTCATTAATTCATATATTCATTATATCTTCTGAGATAGGCTCAAACAAGTCTTTGCAATCTCAGTCGAAAATGTTATTGAGTTTAGCTTTATAACATTATCCAAGAACTTTCATCAAAATACCTTATTTTACATAGGGAGTCAATATGAATCAGCAAATTACATTTTATGATCTTTTAAAACTTCTTCCCTTCCCCTTTCATCTCCAAAGATTTCCCTTGTATAGTTGGTAATCTTGCAGTGGAGTGGGTGTGTCATCATCAAATTCCTGACATGTACCCTCAAGGGGTGTACAGGATATGATAGTACTACATAAAAAATTTACATCATTACTGACTTCCTATCTACGATTTCCCTCCAAATCAGTCTGTTACTTGTTAAGACTCCAACATTATCAGATCTTATATTTCTATCATCTAGGGCACTTTGTACTGTATCAATCCACATATATCTTAATCTTCCTCTGGGTCGTTTTCCTGCCAACCTGGCAGAGAACATTTGTTTTGCTAATCTTTCCTCATCCATTCTATTTAAGTGACCATACCACCTGAGATTAGCTCTGCTAATGCATTCTTGGATGCTGACAATTTCAAGTTCTTTCCTAATATCCTCGTTTTTAATATGATATTGCCATTGATGCCATCTATTCACACCTATAATCTTTCTCAGGACTCTCAGATGTGTGTTCTTTAGTCTTTGGTCAAGTGTTTAACTTCTGACCCAGCCCTCAGATCCATAAGTTAAAACTGGTTTGAACACTGTCTTGTATACAGCTAATTTAGTGTTCTGACTAATTTCTCTCTTATTCCATATGAATTTATTCAATTGACTGCCTACCATACCAGCTTTGTTAATTGTGTTGTCTATTTCCATATTTAATTTACCATCCTCAGTAAAAATTGTGCCTAAGTAGCTGAAATGTTTTACTTGTTCTACAGCTTCCCCGTTCACAACACAGTTGACATTTTCAACAATTCTACCTATTTTCATTGTCTTTGTCTTTTTAATGCTGATATCATATCTATGTTGTAATAGATATATGCAGATATGCATACCATATCTATTACAACAGTTATTCGGTTTAGTCAGGGAATCTCGCAAACTTATAGCTGATTTATTTAGAAGTATAACATCGTCCGCATAAAGCAAAGAGCTGACATTAACATCACCAATTCTGATATCATGTTTAATACCACTTTCCTTCATAATGGAATCTATATAGATAATGCATAACAGATGGGATAATGTACATCCTTATCTCACACCAGATTTAACATTAAACCATTTTCCTGTACTTCCTTCAATTCTAACTGCTGACTTACAACTCAAATAAAGACTAAGTACTGCTTGATATAATGCCCCATTCACACCATATAACTATAGCGTATTGAACAGCTTCTCTCTCGGCACCTTGTCATATGCCTTTTCCAGATCGACAAAACTTAAATACAGATCTTTGTTATATTCCCATGTTTTCTCAACTATCTGTCATAAAGTGAAGATCTGATCCTGACAGCCTCTATTTGGCCTGAATCCAGCTTGTTCTTCACCAAGTTTTTCTTCCACAATTCTTCTCAACCATTTCTCAAGTATACTTGCATAGATTTTGCCAGGCACACTCAGTAGGGAAATACCTCTGTAATTCTCACATTCAGTTTTATTTCCCTTTTTATATATGGGCACTATTACAGCTCTACTCCAATCATTGGGAATTCGTCCCTCTGTCCAGGCTTTCTGAACTATGCAGTGCAGCCACTGTAAGACTTTTATACCACCATACTTCAGCATTTCTGGTCGAATATCATCTACTCTTGCTGCCTTTCCACATTTCAAGCCTTTGATGGCTTTTTCTACTTCAAGTATGGATATGTATTCCTGACTGTATGACTGTTGAGTGTTTTTTCCACTGTGCTTTCACTGCTTGTTTCATTTAGCAATTTTTCGAAGTAATTACTCCATACTGCAAGAATATCTTTTTCTCCTGTTTTCATGTCACCTTTATCATCTCTAACTCCTTTTATAGCACTCTTTCCTCCATTTCTAAGCTTCTTCAACAACCTCCAGAATATCTTACCACCTTCTTGATATTTATTTTCTATGTTCTTGCCAAAAGTCCTCCAATGACTTTTGTTTAGCTAGTTTTACACAGTGTTTCGCTTTCTTACATTTGTCTCTGTATTCTCTAAGAGCAAAAGCTTACTTCTTTGCCAGGAACTTTTGATATGCTTTCTTCTTTTCCTTCACTGTCTCTTTCACTTCCTGTGTCCAGCATAAAGTTCTGATTTTTCTATCCTTGCAGACAACTCTCACCACATGCCTCTCTGGCTGAATCAATCAGGGTTTTCTTCAAGGCTTACCACTGAATCTCCAAGGTTTGGTTCCTGTTCTCAAACTCTTTCATTTTATCTTCAATAATCTTTGTGCATTTTAGTCTACAGTTCACAGCTGAGAGCTGCTCAACTTTTATTCGCTTTAAAACTTTCTTATGTTATTCTTTTCAATATGAAATTCAATTTTATCCTGCTCAAGACTAAATAGTGATCGCTTCCAATTTCAAATCCTCTGTACACGCTGGTGTCCTGCACCAGGGAGAAAACATCACTATTGACAATAACATAGTCAATGAGACTTTTCTTATTCCTTGCCTCTTCTCTCCATGTGAATTTGTGCACATTTTTATGTTGGAACATTGTGTTAGTAATAACCAGTCCATGTCCTGAGCAGAAATCAAACATTTATTTGCCATTATTATTAGCTTTGCTCTTTTCTCCAAATTTTCCCAAAATAGTTTTGTATGTCTGACAATCATTTCCTACTCTGCTATTTAGATCCCCAACAAGGACCAACTTTTCCTTTTTCATTGTGTCAGTTGCTTTTTTCTAAAGCATCAAAAAATTCCTCCACTTCTATCTTAGTAGAACCTACTGTGGGACCATATGTGGCACAAATAAGTCTCATTGTCCAATTCCCCATTCTGATATTTGCCCACATCACTGTACTTGAGACTGCGTGCCATTCAAGAAGATTAGTCTCGTATTTTGTGTTGAATACTATGGCTACTCAATCTTTTCCTTGATTTTCATTTTCTGAATATAACATTTTGTATTTATTGCTCAGAAAGATCTCACCGGTTTTGGTCTTTTTTGTTTCATCACCCCTATTATGTCGATCTGGTACTTATCTAATTCTTCAGCTAGCTCTGTTTCTTTGCCATTCAGGCTTCTTATGTTGATAGTACTGATCTTTCTCTGGTAATGTTGAGTTGGGATGTGCTTTCAGATTTGTTCCAGTAACTGACTTTTTGCTGTTTGCCCTGGTTCCCTGGCGAAAACAACAGGGGCCTTGTTTAATCGGGTGATGCCCCAACCGGCATGAAATTTTGTCATGTTGTACCATCATTCATATTGGTTTAAGCCAATATGAATACAATTTGGTCGGCTAAATCTCAAATTGCCAGCCCATCCTCGTTCGTTCAGTATCCAGGTAGATACCCAACAGGGTACAGATACCCAACTGACCTAATGTTCAATCCTCACCACGAGAAGGTGAGGACTGAACATTAGGTCAGAAGCCCTGGTCTGTTCTCTGCATTCCTATAAAGGCTATGTGGAGGTCTCCTCTCCGTTATATAGCTTTGACCCTTAAGCACCCCCTGTGGGCACTTAAGGGTCAAAGTGCAAAAGCTTGATATGCTTTCTTCTTTTCCTTCACTGCCTCTTTCACTTCCTGTGTCCAGTATGGAGTTCTGATTTTTCTATCCTTGTAGGCAACCTCACCACATGCCTCTCTGGATGCATGCCTGGCTGCACATGCCTCTCTGGCTCTTAAGCACCCCCTGTGGGTGCTTAAGGAGTGGGTGTGTATCCACTGTAATTCTTAGGCTGTCCCAACATGCAGGATCAATTGTTATGCACTATCTAATTTTAGCTTCTGGTTTAATCAGTCTCCATAAAGAGGTTCCACTTTTTAAATTACCCTTACAGATCTGGATCTCAGTTCTTCAAACCACAACATTTGTTCCCTATACCAAAGCCACCTGATATAAACCTAACATCAAGTGGCTTGGGTATGGGGAACTAATGACTGACAAATTAAGTTTTTCAGAGGTTTTATTTAAGTTTCTCAGAGGGAAAAAACCTATAACCTCAGACAAATTTCCTTCACATTACTCTGAAGTAATAACGTTCTGAAGGAACATTATTCCTTCAGCCTGTTAGAAATTGTTGAAGGTGGTAATAAGAAAGATGAATTTCTACTACAAAAGGTCAGCCTCTTTACTTACTGTATACTATTTATGGAAGATGTCGAGTAAAAGTATGTTACATTATTGTTATACATGGTTTGTCCACTGGCTAGTTTTGTGAATTCTCTTAGGTCAAGCATGCAATTTCCTGACTGTGTAGTAGTTATAAAAGTCTGACACATTCAGAATTTTTAGGGTCTAATATTTTAGGAAGTCTTCTTATGTTTCATACTATTATTTCTTGTTGACCATTTCCAAAACTCTCATTACAGCCACAGAAAACAGTGAATAAAAGGGAAAAACAATGTTAAAAGAAAATAATCTGATACTTCACAGACAAAACAGCTCCAAAAAAAGCAGGATATGATTTCACACTAAATGGTAAAAATTATTTAGCACTTGAAAGTGGAGGTGCTATCTACTTACTCGAGTAAATCAAAAATACATAAGTCCACTATTAATGTTGAATGTTTTCTTTTTCTTTTTTTTTATTTATTTCAAACAGGTATATTAATTCTGAACTGTTGGATAACTGTACTATACTGTAATGATAAACAACAGAAATATGTTGAGACAAAAATTATCAAGTTTTTTTGTTTCTTTGAATAAGAAATTAATTATTATGAACTTTCATTTATAAAAGAGGTAATGACTTTTTTTATCAATCTCACAAACAGACAAAATCGCCAATCAAAAAAAATTCATCATCATCATCAAATTCCTGCCATGTACCCTCAAAGGGGTGTACAGGATATGATAGTACTACATGAAAAAAATTATATCATTACTAACTTCCTATCTACAATTTTCCTCCAAATCAGTCTGTTACTTGTCAGACTCCATCATTATCAGATCTTATATTTCTATCGTCTAAGGCACTTTGTACCATATCAATCCACCTATATCTTGGTCTTCCTCTGGGTCGTTTTGCTGCCAACCTGGCAGAGAACACTTGTTTTGCTAATCTTTCCTCGCCCATTCTGTTTAAGTGACCATACCACCTGAGATTAGCTCTGCTAATGCATTCCTGGATGCTGACATGTTACAGCTATTCAACTTAGAGCAGTTGTTCTCAATCCTATGCCTGCAGGCATATTTGCACCCACAGAGCTATTTGCATGCACACACTGTCAATTATTAAATAAGGAAAAAATAAAATTAAAACTGGAAAATACAAGTCTTCAAATAGCAATAATATTTATTGAAATTGTAAAAAATGTTAACATTTATGTTATATTACGAACATTTTGTAATTCCTCTATCTTTGAGTGCGAGTGTTACCAGTGCCAGTTTTGTGTGTATGTTTTATGTATTTAGTCTACTGGCAACTGTGCGATTGAGGAATGTGTCACCACTTCATCAGTGTTGTCAGCACACTTTGACCATACATTCTTTTTGTCATCTGAGCAATTCAGGTATAAGCTTTTTATTTCCTGCTCCTGCTCTGCATATAAAGTTGATCTTTTCACCTTAATCTTAGACATCCGTGGTCTCTTCTTTCTGTAGGTTTATATTTCTATGCTAATTTGGGGATACTATTGTTATTCAACCTTTCTATGTGATGTAGACAATTTTGCTGATATGCTTCTATTTCTTGTATGATGTTTCTTGTATCTAATTTCTCTTATTTCTATGTCTTTCTTTTTATCTAACCTAGTGGGTCCCAGGAGAGGTCTTAGAAACTTTGTCTGTGCTGCTTCTAGTCTTTGTTTGTTTCTTTGTTTTAGAATCCAAGTTTCACTTCCAAATTTGAGAGATGGTTCAGAGGTCATGTTATGTAATCTTAATTGAGTTTCTTTAGTCATTTGTTTTCCAAAATTTCTTTTAATTATGCCATTCATTCTATAGTAAATTTGTAGTCTTGCTTCCAATTGTGAATCAGTATTGTATTGCAAGATTATATTTCCCAAGTATTTGAATTCTGTAACTTGTTCTATTATTTTATTGTTAAGAATGGGGGTGTTGGTTTAATGTAGCAAAATGTAAGGTCTTGAGGTTTGGGACACATCGATGGGATGCTGTATACGCATTGGAGGAGCTATACTGGAGGAAGTAGGGGAAACAACAGTTCTGGGGTTGATGATTGATAGAAACCTGAATTTAAGGGACATATTACAAAGGTGGTGAAGGTAACACAGAGGATTGCTGCAATAATGAGAAGGATGCTGACCTGCAGAGATAAAAGAGTTATCATTCCATTGTATAAGGCTCTGATCTGACCACACTTAACACGTTCATTGCCAAGCTGAAAATTGGAATTTCGTGTGGTGGCCAAATTTTTTTTATTTTTTTATTTAGTTAGCGACGTCCATCGCGTGGACGTCGCTAACTGCGTGATCGGCTGTTCGGTGAGAACTCGCAACACACGATATCGCGTGATTGGCAATGAACGTGTTAAGACTATTGTTCTCAGATTTGGTCCCCAGGATTTGAGAGGGGATAAATTAACTGTGGAAAGGGTACAAAGGCAGATAACAAAGATGGTTTCAGGACTGTACAATGTTATTATGAGGATCGGCTGAGGGAATGTGGACTGCAGAGTTTGGTGGATAGAAGGAGAAGTGATATGATTGAGACTTTTAAACTGTTGAGAAGTGGTTACAGGGTTGACAGTAGGGAGTTCTTTTGCTTGGTTGAACAGCAGGAAGGAGTGATGAAAGGAAACTGTGAGCAAGAGGGTGAGGAGTGGTTTCTTTGCATGGAGGGTGGTTGAACTATGGAATGCACTGTCTGATAGAGTGGTGAAAGCGAGAACGGTCAATGAGTTTAAGGAGTGGTATGATAGACTTTGTGTTTCTTAGGAAGGACCTCCCGTGATGTGTTTTTTTGACTCCATAGAGGCCTGACTCATTGTAGGAGGGACCTCCAACGATGAGTCTTGATAGACTTTGTGTTTCTTAGGAAGGACCTCCTGCGATGAGTCTTTTGACTCCATGGAGGCCTGAATAATAATAATAATTTTGACTTTTTGAATGTTTCCACACATTGCCATAGCTTTTGTTTTTGTTTCAGAGATTTTCATTTTAAATTTTTTTGCTATTTCATTTAGATGGTTAGTTGCAATTTGAAGTTTATCTTCTGAATTTGAAATTAGTACTTGATCATCTGCATAAAGTATTGTATTTAGCTGTATATTATTTGTTAGTTTAACTCCATCTTTGACAGTTGTTTTCCATTCTTTTAGGATTCGGTTTATATAAATGTTGAATAGGATTGGGGATAAGCCACAACCTTGTCTTACTACTTTATTTATAGTTATAGGTTCTGATAATGTTCCATTTGCCAATTTTTGTTTCTCTGTATAGACTTTTTATTGCATTAATTAATTGAGGAAGTATTTTATCACCTTGTAATATTTTCTGTAATATTTTCCAGAGTAGATTTCTGTTCAAGTTATCATACACCTTTTCGTCTTCAATATATAGAAGAAAGTGGGCAGATTAAATTCTTTTCTTGTTTCTATGATCTGTTGCATTGTGAAAGAGGCATCTGTGCATCCTCTCCATCTTCTAAAACCACACTGTTCTTTTTCTAAATAATTTGCTGTATATTTAATTAGTCTGTTCTTTATAATGTTTGCATATACTTTAGATGCTGTTATTAAGAAAGTAATGCCTCTGTAATTTCCACAATTGTCCTTGGGATCTTTTTTGTGAATATTTATTACTACTCCAGTTTCCCATTCTTTTGGGATCTTTTGTTATTTCCAGATATTACTGAAGAGTTTAAGTAGGTTTTCTTTTAAGCTATTGTCTGCATATTTAAAGAGCTCAATGCATATTCCATCCAGGCCTGGGCTTTTTCTATTTCTTGAATTTTTAAATTCTTTTTCTAATTCTTCCACTGCTATTTCTTCTGTGCTTTCTTGTGTATTGATATCTTCAATCTGTGAGTTTTGTCATTGTTTTGTATTTCTTGTTTTTCATTCCACAATGTTTTATAGTGTTCTATCCAATCTGCTTTGGAAATCAGATTATTTCTTAATTGGTCATTTTCTGCTGTTTGTAGTTGCCTGAAAATTTTAAAACCTATTCTTTGTGGTCCAGTGATATCCTGCTCTAATGATTTAACATATTTACTCCAATCTTCTCTGCGTATATTTCTGGAAAGCTTTCTGACTTCAGCCCGTAGTTTCTTATATTCTATATAATCAGCAGTGTTTTTACTCTGCAGATAGATTTTAAAAGCCGATTTTTTCCTTTTGATTAATTCCTTTAAGTCATCATTCCAAGTTCTGAGCCATTTTTTGTTTTTCCTTGATTTATATCCTAAATTTTCTTCTGCTACTTTTAGTATGGTTTCCTTTATATTTTTCCAGTTAGTTTCAATATTGTTTGTGGTTGGTTTTATTTTATCTCTTATTCTGCTTTCATATAAGTTTCTGATACTCTTCTGTTCCAGGAGGTGAATTTTAAACTGTTTATTAGATGTTGATACATTGTCTTTTTTTCTTTTGAAATATGTGGTTCTTTTTTATGAATTCAAATCTGCTTTCAACTAACATGTGATCACTATCAATTTTGCTTCCTCTAAAAACCTTTGTATCCTTGATATTATTATTTAGTTTGTTCTTAATAATAATGTAATCCATTATTGATTTAGTTCCTCTTGCTTCCCATGTGTACTTATGTAGATCTTTATGCCTGAAGAAAGTATTGCTGATTTTTAGACTGTAAAATATGCAGAAGTCTCTTAATAAAATTCCATTGTTATTGATTACTGATTCTCTCTCTCTGATCAAATGCATCCTGTTTGGGTTATTTCCCACTCTAGCATTGAAATCTCCCATCAAGATTGTTGCTTCATTTTTATTCATTTCATCAATACATTCCTGAAGTTTTCCGTAAAATTCTTCTGTCTCTTCCTCTTTTCCATCTACTGGTGCATAAATTCCAAAAATATTGAATGCTTGATTCATAATTTTCATTCTAACTTTGATTATTCTGTCTGACACCCAAGTATAATCCAAAATTTTGTTTTTCCATTTTTTATTAATCTAAATTGCAACCCCAGATGAGCCCATTTGTCTTCTGGAACTCCGAAGAAGATCATGACATAATCTTCCAGAACTTGAGATCTCTTCTTTTTCTTTTTTGTCTCAGTTATTGCTGCTATATCAATCAATGTTTCTATTTTTTAGTTCTCGGTTTAGCTCATCAATTTTGTGTGTAATTCCAAGTATCTATTTTTCATTTCTCAAAGAGAAGTCCCTGTCCATTAGCCAGATCAATTCTGATAAAATCCATCCTATTTTTCTTCTTCAGAGCTTTGCGAGTAATTGCAAATTTCCCCTGGATAGGCTATCAACCTTTTGCAGGGAGAGTTCGGTGGTGGGGCTGCCACCTTAAGGCCTCTAAAACCTGCCATTTGAGAGGGAAGGCAGACTTCTACTGTGTGAGATGGAAAAAACATAGTATAATAGGAAAGATTCACCCCTAGTCCTTGACTACTCTAATAGCATTGGGGGAGAAGGAGCAAGAGGAACAACAAGAAAGAAAGAAAGAAAGAAGAATAGAAACTATAGATAATATACAGATGTATATTGCATGAAGTAAGGCACACGGTCCAGCATCAGGTGCCTCGGTTTGCTGCTCCCGTACTCACTAAAAAGTGAGCCCTTGTGGTATTATACATTGTTTTCTCATGTTTAAAAATTTTGCCCCAAAATGAGCAATCCAAATAAAAAACAATGAACCCAGAAATTCAACACTGATTGGGAAGAAGACTATTGTTTATCCCAGAGTAAAGAGAAATGTTTTTGCTTATTGTGCGATGGTTTAATTTAGTTGTACAATAAATGTTACATGTGTATTTATCCTACTTTCATAGTTAATTAATTTGTTAATTGTTATTATTTGATATGATATGCAAGTATAAATTTTCATAGAAAAAAATATTGGTGCCCACCACTCTCTTCCCAATCTCGAATGCACCCATTACCACAACTAGGTAGTTTAGAAAATTCAGAAGACTTGTATTGGATGTGTTTATGGGTATAACATCATCTGCATAAAGCAAAGAGCAAAGTTTTGATATCTCTGATTCTAATATCAGGTTTAATGCCACTTTCTTTGTAATGCAATCCATACAGATGAAGAATAAGAGTGGAGATAATAAGCATTCCTATCCTACACTGGATTTTAGATCAAACCGTCTTCCTGTATTTCCTTCAATTCTAACTGCTGACTTACAATTTAAACGACTATGTAATTATATGTGGTAAATGACTATGTGTCATTTACCACATATAATTGTTGTTTTGAAAAGCTTTTCTTTGGGCACCTTGTTGTAAGCCTTTTCCAGATCTACAAAACTTTAGTACAGATTCTTCTCATATTCCCATGATTTCTTACCTATTTGTTGTAAACTGGAAATCTGATCTTGGCAACCTCTATTTGGCCGGAATTCAGCTTGTTCTTCTCCAAGTTTTTCTACCACAATTTGCTTTTTTCAAGTATGCTTGAATAAATCTTACCTAACATCTAAGCAGTAACAGAAGAGTTACTGTTCTGTTACTGCTTGTTACTTTCAACAATCTTTTAGAGTAATTACTCCAGACATTTAGAATATACTGCACTTATCTTCAGTTTTCAGGTCACCTTTATCATCTTTGCTTCCTTTTAGAGTATTCTTTCCTCCATTTTCCTCCAATAAGATGAGTTATTCAAGCATTAAGGATTAGGGGGAAAAAAAGAGTAAATATAGTATTCGACACTAAACATGAGGATAAACTTCATGAATCGGAGTTAATTTCAAGAAGAGGGAAGTGGGCAAATTTTAAAATGGGAAAATTGTACAATGAGAGTTGTTGTCTATGGTCACAGAAAACATTCTCAAAATAAAAACATACAGGAAAAATAAACTATTGGAGTTCTAAACTCAGAATAAGAGGTGTATCCTCAGACAGAGAAATGTTATTTGAAGATTTGGAGAAAAGGGTAAAGCAAATAATAATAATGGTAAGTGCCACTAGATTTCTGCTTAGGACGTGGATTAGCCATTACTGTTACTATGTTTCAAACGAAAATATGCATGAATTCAATTATGCATATTTTTCATTGTTCAGTAGGATAAGAATAAGTCATTCACTGAAAAGAATCAAAGTCGAATAACTCTTAGCTGTGCCTATAGACTCATATACTCAAATATTAGGATAAAAGTAAAAGAGTTTGCAAATAAGAACCAAACTATAGAGACTGGTGAAAAGAATCCGAAGGAAACATTTAATGACTCAACCATGGAAGCATGTGGCAAAGTGATCCATAAGAACAGTAAATTAAAAATGCTGTAGCAACGCAGGAAAGTAAAGAAACAGTCTGCCTGAAAAGAAAAAAATATTCAGAAAGTTTTTGGCTAGTAATCTAATATGCGCTCTTAGAGAGTATAGAGAAAAATGTAAGAAAGCTATGTATACAAGTAAAAAGCAAAAAAATGATAAATATTATGAAGATGACAAGCTTTCATAATATTATACATTTAGAAATGGCAGGAAGGGCCACAAAAGGAATTAAAGATTATAATGGTGATATGAAAATTCAAGATAAGGATATTCTAAATGCCTGAAGTAATTACTCTGAAAAATTATTAAACAAAACAGCAAGTAACAATACTTACTGTTTTGTTCTAGAAAATATCTAAGAAGAATGTGATTATGAGTGCTTAATCAACATTTAGAACAGTTTGAAAATTAGAAACCTGAAATGTTGAAGCAGCCAGAACACACAATATACCATTTGAAATGCTTATTTATGGTGGCAGAAAAATCTTGTAGTGGTTACAATGCATATTGAAACAGTTTGGTCACAAAGTTGAATTCCTAAAAAAGAGGCTATTTTATCACAATAGCCTCTTTAAGATCATTCATTTGGAAGTAGAGTTCTAGAACCAATTTATAAAAAATAAAATAAAACATCTGAATGTGGGAATTATCCAGGTTTATGTAAGCATTCTTGAGAAAAGGTGCAAAATTGATGAACAGAAAATTAGTGAAGAACAAACTATATTTTAGCCACAAAGGGGTTGCCAAGCTGAGATTTTTATTTTATGACAAATAGTCAAGACACTGTGATAAGATAACAAGGATTTCTATTTAAACTTTGATTATCTTGAAAAAGCATGTGATAAGGGTGCCAAAGAAATACTATTCAAAAAAATTAAATCACACCAAATTAAGTAGGATATAAATAGAACATTATGCAGAACAATACAGTTGATCTTGAAAAACGTGGGTTTGAACTACGCAGTTTTTTTTTACTAAATATTTGGAAATTTGTAACAATCTAAAAAAACACACAGACAAATTGCACAGCCTAGAAATAGAAAAAAAATTAAGAAAAAGTTATGTCATGAATGCATGAAATATATATAGAATACTAGTCTATTTTATCATTTACTGCCATAAAATAACACACATCTATTATAAAAGGTTAAAATTTATCAAAACTTATGCGCACAAACACTTACAGACCATATATGGCCATTTGTAGTCAAGAGAAATGTAAATAAACATAGAGATGCAGTATTAAATCATAACTGCATAAAATTAACTGTTATTAATTAGTTAAATTAATTAATTAACATAAAATAAAAATTTTATAACGATTCATTCATCAGTGTATAGGCTAGTCTACTGCGAAGCAATCATATCGATTGCACTAGGCTACCATAAAGCAATCATACTGCTGCTTCGTTATCAATGCATGAATCAATATACCTGTAAATAAATATGAATAATTTTTTTTCACATTATCTTTTCATTTTTGATGTCTAGTATTAGTAATCTAGAGTGTTTTGTATCTATTAAGACAATATTGATGTAGGTACTGACAGACATACAATTCATCTTGTAAACAGACAATATTAACTTACAGTATCGATATATACAGTACCGCACTGTAAATGTATTTTCAGTAAATTATTTGAGCCGTTTCAATAGTGCATCATCTTTGTAGTCTTCCCCCACAAGTTCTGAAGACAACGCACTGTCAAAATGGCTCACACCATGTTACTCCCACCCATGACCTTTTCCCATCAATCCTTCCTCTTCCCCCAAAAAATAGTTTCCATTTTCAGATCCTTCTCTCACCCCTCTCCAAAGTGCTCTCTACCCACCCTTAATAATAATAATATTATACATATATAAAAAAACCTGGGTTTTTTCAAATAATTCCACCACATTGCTTTACCCCCACTTTTCCCAGCTCCTTTCCTTTAACAGCTTAACTGCAGATGAATGCATATCGCCAGGATAAGGAGACAGCCAACAACATCCAAAAAGGTATGTCCGAATTTTCCTCCTATATTATTTTTCATATATGGGTTTTTATAACACATTGATAATGCCCTAAGATTTGAGTAAAAAGCCAATGACATTGTGAAAAAGGAGCACTCCTACACAAAGTAGGCTATATAGCCATAAAAATAACAGTTTACTTAGAGAGAGAAACATGGGAATTTTCCCAGAAATAATACCTGTAAATATTGTGTTTGGCAAGGTATATGAAAAAAAAAGAGATTATGAACATGCCTATGTCAGATAGCACTATTAGTCAGGATACACAAAACATGATTCAAGATGTTGAGTCACAAGTGATAGCTAACATTAAAGATGATTTTTTTTGCCATCCAGATGGACAAGTCAACTGACATCAATAGAAAAGCTCAACTCTAGCAAATATTTAGCAGGTTTGCTTGTAATAAAGACATCACTGAATAATTTCATCTGGAGAGAAGCATGAGTTGTTTGCTTATTTTGCAAACCACTTCCAAAAACAACAAAAGGTCAAGATATTCTTGATGTTGTCAACAGTTATTTTGATTCTCATGATTTGTCATGGAAATCATGAATCAGCATCTGCAGGGATAGTGCTCCCTCTATGTCAGGAAGCCTGGCAGGATTCATCACATTGGCCAAGAAAACGAAACCTTGCATTGTTTTTACACACTGTTTTCTCATTTCAAAATCAGTAATACTAAGCTTCAAAAATGGATGAGATGAGATGATAAAAATGGTTAACTACATCAAGAGTAGGTCATTAAAATCGAGATTGTTTTCAGCACTGGGTTCTGCAATGCTGTTCACACACAACTCCTATTGTACTTGGAACTGAGGTGGCTATCTTGAGGACAGGCACTTTTAAGGTTCTATGAACTGAGGAAAGAGCTATTTTTTTTTTTTTATATCTGGAATATGAGCTGGCTGATCAGCTCAGCAATGAGACCAGGCACAATGAAGTTGATATCTCCCAAGCTTTAACACTCTTAACAAGAGTATGCAGGGAAAGAATGAAAATGTTCTTATTTGTACTGGCAAAATGAGCTCTTAACATGGTTTGGCATCCAGACAAAAAAAAAAGAAGAGAACAAAGTTGAAATGTTTGAGCTGACAAAAAGTTGCAGACTGAACAAAAACGTTGTTGATTTAATTCTACAAAGTTTGTCACTGCTGAGTAAAAACACTAAAAATCATTTCTCATCATTTGATGTACCTTCCTCGGACTGGGGGTGAGAGATCCATTTGTGTTAAGTGCATGCAAATCAGCAGAATTAATTAACTGTTGCAGAAGAAGAAGAAGAGCTAAAGGAAATCAGAAATGACAGAGGGCTGAAACTGAAGCACTCATCAGCTTCAGTCCTCTGAAATGGCCTCAGCCCAGCTGACTCTTCAACAGAAGTATCCCATCATCACAAAGAAGGCAAATGAAGCACCCTTCCATTCTCAAGATCGTATCTATGTGGGGCTGGTTTCTCTGCTATGAACACAAAGCATAAGAACAGGTAACAGCTTCAAACACTGGAGGAGGACTTGAGGGTATGCTTGTCAGCCATCTAACCTCAGACAAGGAATATCATGAGAGATTGCCAAGAGGTTCCCCACCAATATTTTTATGTAAGCAAAGACTTTTATTCTTATTCATTTATGTTTTGAAAAAAATTTTCTCTAACCTTCTTCATACTTAAAGAGGGTAGGAGGAATTTTTTTAATAGAAAACAAAAAACATTAATATAGCATTAAAATTTTGCATCAGAGAGCAGAAGACTATTTTATTCAAAACCTGATTTTTCTTTATTTCATTTAAAAAAAAAAAGAGGGTGTGTACGACAAAGAAGAGGCAGAAGAGACTTTTTTGAGGCCAATGAAATATATCATAGGATTTCTTTGTTTCAGCGATATCTCATTGCATCCAGGTATATGCTAGCCACTTACTTGGTCAACCAGGCCAGCCAAGCAGTGCAATACTAGCAAAGATGTAGTAAGATCTTTGTTACATTGAAAAATTTCACCCATAACAAAATTCAAAAACATTAATGATTAAAAAATGAGTTCTTTAATTCTTGCTCAAGAAATAAGTGTCAAATTTCTCTAAAAGTATCTCACCTCAGAAAATGCTGTAGTTTTAAGGAACCACTGTTTTAAATGTCTCTTTTCCACCTTTGCACCTGATCGCCATGATCGACCATCATCATCAACTTGTTCATCTGCTAAAACAGTCTGATCAAGTGGATCCCAATTTACTAAAGACTAAAATATAGAATCCATTATTTTTAAAACCTTTATTATATAATATCACTTTTATTAAGATAAAATTATTAATACATATAAGGATTGTCTGGATAAACAAATCAATTTGTTTATCCAGACAAAAATTTAGTCTTAACACTGCAGATAAATTTAGTTATTTCAAAAATAATTCAAAAAATTTATTATTATATAATATTAAATTATTTGATATTTAATTTGATATTTGATATTATTTCATATTTTTCCAAACACTGGCAAAATATGAAAATCGAAATGCAATTTTAATAAATCATGAAATTGGCATTTAGATTATTTTGTTACTTCAAAGGATGAAAGAGTGAATAATCAGTTTGATGTTTGAAACAATAATTGAACCTTGTTTCTAGCAATTGACATTTCACTGTTATCTCTGAACTATCAATATTAATTTAGGCTCATTAAATAAAAAGAAAAAAGAAAAAAAGAAAAAAAAAGCACTATCACATTGTATGATGCCATTTTGTATCTTTTCCTTTTCTTCTTATATTATGCCTGATGAAAATATAGCTTTTAATATTTTCTATTATTCTATTCCCTCAGCTATACAGCTGGTAGGGGGTAGCTATATGCTACCATACTAGGGAAATGATTATTAGCAAGGTGGTCTCCTGCTGCCTTCCTTGCCGTACTATATCCTACGACTATAGCCTGTGTGCTCACGGGGCCAGTTTTCCTGCTTGCGAGATAAAAACCCCCAGATAAACTGGTGGAAAAAATCCTGATGTCCACACCCAAGACCAGCTAACTTGGCTACGACTGAGGAAGATCCCTAAGCTCCTCACGTCTTCAACGGGAATCGAATCTAGGACACTCCTTCCATAGGCATATGGCTATGGAAGGAGTGTCCTAGACTAACCGTAATAACTAATATTTAAGGAATTGACAGCGTATACTGGAAATATAGATTAAATAAACTTTAATATACACTTTCCGATATTTCGGCGAACGTTACGTTGCCATCTTCTTGGGAACTTACTAAAAAGACACGTGCACACAAGTACTAATACAACAAATGAGACTGAGGCTAGGACGCTAGCGTTTTCCTAAAGTCCTGATGGTGCACTATCAGGACTTTAGGCGCCCCCTGGCGGGCTATATTGGTAGTTCTTGGCCTTTGGGCTGAAGTTCTTTTGATAAAAGTTTCCCAAATTTGGGGCAGTTTCATGCATCCAAATTTGTTGAGGTTTGGCATGTTCCTAAGGGCTGAGGCTGATTCCATGAATAGTCTTTCATACTTGAACTTGCTGCGGTGTATTACTGTGGCTTTCTTCCATCTTATTCTGTGGCGAGTATCCAGAGCGTGGTCTGCAAGCCCAGAGTGGCTGTACTGGTGAAATCGGATGTAATCCTTGTGTTCTGAGATTCTGATATTTGCTGTCCTGCCTGTTTGGCCAAAGTAGGACAGTTTACAGCTGCAAGGGACCTGGTATACACCAGGTAGGTCTAGGGGAAGTGGTTGGTCTTTGGTGGAGCGGATAAGGGATGCCAGTTTTCTATGTGGTCTGTAACAAGTGGTCAAGTCATGTTTTTTTAAGATTTTATTGATTTTTTCTGAGGTGCCTCTGATGTAGGGAATAGTGATGGATTTAGAGTAATCTTTTTTGTGAGGGGGAGGGGGTGGTGGGTTGTGGATAACTGGGTTAAGTATTTTTTGGATTTTTTAGAGGGGGTAGCCGTTGGCTGAGAAAGTGTCACGGATGTGATTTAGTTCAGAGGTTAGGGCTTGATCATTAGAACAGATTATTTTTGCCCTGTTGAATAATGTTTTAATAACTCCATATTGTTGTGAGGGGGGGGGGGGATTGTTGGTGAATGTATCTGCCTGTATGGGTGGGTTTTCTATAAACTGAGAAAACCAAGGTTCCATCAGGTTGGCGGGTGACTAGTGTGTCTAGGAAGGGGAGGTTATTGTTTTCCTCTTTTTCCAGGGTGAATTTGATTCTAGGGTGTTGGTTGTTCAAGTGTGTTAGGAAGGAGAGGAGTGAATCTGGGCCATGTGGCCAAATAGCGAAAACATCATCAACATAGCGAAGCCATATGGTAGGTTTTTGTGGGGCTGAGTTTAAGGCTTTCTCTTCAAACATCTCCATGAAAAAGTTGGCCAAGGGTGGGGAAAGTGGTGAACCCATGGCTGTCCCCTCTATCTGTTTGTAGAATTTTTCCTGCCAAACGAAATAGCCTGAGTTCATTGTAAACTGGAATAGGGCTGAGATATCGGAAGGAAATTTAGCTTGGATTAGCTCTAAGGTTTCTTTGAGAGGGACATTCGTGAATAGGGAGGAGACATCAAAACTGACCATTATGTCATTGTGTTGGAGTGTAAGGTTTTCTATACTGGCTTTGAAGTGGGCTGAGTTTTTTATGTGTGATGGTGTATTGCCAGTATAGTGTGAGAGCGCTTTGGCTAAATGCTTGGCTAGTTTGTAAGTGGGGGAATCAATGCCATCCACTATGGGACGTAATGGCACATTTTCTTTGTGTATTTTTGGGAGCCCATATATGCGGGGGAGTCTAGAGTTATAGGGTTTTAGTCTGTTGGTAATCTCCAACAGACTAAAAGATTTCAGATAAAAGATCCAACAACGTTCAAGGGTCAGTTAACTTAAGGTTGGTTAATTGAGAGATCATTGTATAAGAGTAATGTTAAAAATAATATTTGAATCATGAACTCTGATTTCAAAAGAGAAAAACAGTATACTAAAAGCAAAAAACTGAATTTGTTGAGTATATGCTGTTATAAACATTGATGCAATATCTACAATCCAAATTCATAGCTTTTATGGTATACAAGAAACTGATTTCACTAACCGACAAGAAAAGTCACTGTATACAGTGGTTAGCACACAAACCTCCAGAATTCTTCTTCAGTCTCTTTAAGATCACCTATTACTGTGAGGATAGTGAAAGATATGTAAAGTGTATGATGATTATTTTGGTTTATATTAAAATGAAGTTTTACTATAACACAGTGGTTGTTTCCAATAATTTTTAATAATGAATGCTGATCACCGTACAACTATACAAGAAAGAATGTAAAGTTAGTAATGCTTAAGTGTGATTGCTTCTGTAGTGAGGCCATTAGTAATGAATACATGAAATATATAGCAAAGATATCTGTTGAAAGTTTATTATTATTATTATAGCTGCATGATTACTTCATGGAGTCCCAAGGTTCATTGCAGGACACCACTCCATGTGATACTAATTATGTTATATGACCACCCCACATGAATCTACCTTGCATGACCACTCTATGCTGTGGCACAATAAAATTGTTTATCATATTTTATTGTGCCACATGATACTGACATGATACTTCCTGTCAGTAACTGAGCAGGTCACAGAATCCAACTGGCAAATGTCCTCAAAGAAGAATGGTCCAATGATAAATGAAGCTGTAAACCTGCACCAGACAGTAACTTTGGGTGAATGCAAAAGAATTTGTTGGATCGCATGTGAGTTTTTCGTTGCCCATATCTGGCAAACTGTGGGTATTTCACAGCTTTGTTCAGGTGAAAGTGAGTCTCATCTCCCCACAAAATCATCCACAGCTTCACAGCATTCAATTTTACTTGAGCAAGGAATGTTAAAGTGAATGTGAGTCGACTTTCAAAGTCCTGCAGGCACAACTCCTCTGTCAAATATCTTGATGGGCAGATATGCAGAATATTCCACAGAATTTTCCAGACAGCTGTGTAAGCCACATCCATGTGTCTTATTACAGCATATGTACTTCAGGAACCAATGCTGTTATTCATAGCCTGCTCTGTAATGGCAGTAGTAACTTCATTCACTTGTTGTGAACTGAATGGCTTGTGACCTCTGAAGGTCACTGATTCTGTTTCTTCAAAACAACTAATCATTTGTTGCAGATCATATGGAGATAGTGGCCCTCATCAACTTTTGTTTAGGTGCTGAAATTCACACAGAGCAGCAACAGCATTGCAATTATTTAGTACATATTCATGAGCAAAGCACATTTGGGAAAAAAGTTAGTGCCATCACTGTGGATGGTATTAACAACCAGAATAAAGGGAAAAATCTCGTGTCCATCTTTTTAAACCCTCCTGGCAACTGATGTTAGCAACGCCCCTGGTGGTGAATTTTGAAACTGCTTTTTTTTTTTTTTTTTTTGGTCAGATATCACTTTCAGATGATGCACAATGTATTCCTGCAAAGTTTCGGCAGCGTTTAGATTACTGGATGGTACTTTACAAAGGCCTTAAACAGGGATACTTTAATTTTGATCACCCTTGTGTGTGTGTGTGTGTGTGTGTGTGTGTGTGTGTGTGTGTGTGTGTGTGTGTGTGTGTGTGTGTGTGTGTGTGTGTGTGTGTGTGTGTGTGTAATTTTTTTTTTTTCTGTTAACTGTGAATATTCTCTGGCTAGCTTGACTGCTTCATGAGATGAAAAACCCAAGTTTCTGGGAGAAAAACATCTTAATTCCATACAAGGCTTGCTGACTCAACTTCACTAAAAAGCCATTACAATAATTATTCACATCCTAAATGGAATTCAAATTCAGAACTCAAACTTGACATAAAGAATTTCTGTCTCTCTCTGTGTGTGCGTGTGGGGGGGGGGGGCGCACGTGCGTGCATGCATGCCTAATAGCCAGTTGAAAGTATTAACAGCATATATTACTACTATATGCCTTGACTGTGAGCATTTGTCTGAAAACTACTAGAAGAAACCATAGTTCTGCAAAGCACAGAAGCTGAAAATACTTCAAGATGTATTTCTTATTCTCTGAATAATTATAGTAGTATATCATGTCCTTTAAAGGTGCATCCAAGAGACACTTGTGGTGAGACAGACTATAGCAGAAGCTGCATTCATACCTACTCACTCTTTTTCTTTAGCAGAGAATCACTTTGTGCAACCATGCCATAGTAACATGCAACAAGTCCAAATCTTATGCTGCACACAGTGTAGAAGACATAATTCCTACACAATTCTTTGTAACATGGAAAATTTTCCAGAAATAATATCTATAATTCCTACTTTTTCGTTAGAGTTGTACTACTAGGTTACATGTAATTTTGCTAATTAAGTTAATTACATCAATCAAAACAGGGATGCAAAATGTCCATTAAAATTGCAATACCAGTAATATTCCACTGGAATAATATTCATGTAAAATATTTGAGTGAATGTTTTGGGTGATTCTTTTTCTAATTGGATTATTCTGCTGTTTATTAATTGTTTAGGATACTGGTTGTTGGACATGGTTGATATCTTTTATCCAATTCTGTTTACATTTGTTTAGCTTTTCTTCTATTATTTTATTTTTAATAATGTCTATTTTTCAGTTCTCTTCATGAATCTCATTTCACTTATTTTTATCATCATCATCATCAAATTCCTGTCATGTACCTTCAAGGGGTGTACAGGATATGATAGTACTACATGAAACAAAATTACATCATTACTAACTTCCTATCTACAATTTTCTTCCAAATCAGTCTGTTACTTATCAAGACTCCAACATTATCAGATCTTATATTTCTATCGTCTAAGCCACTTTGTACCGTATCAATCCTCCTATATCTTGGTCTTCCTCTGGGTTCTTTTGCTGCCAACCTGGCAGAGAACACTTGTTTTGCTAATCTTTCTTCGACGATTCTGTTTAAGTGACCATACCACCTGAGATTAGCTCGGCTAACGCATTCCTGGATGTTAACAATGTCAAGTTCTTTCCTGATATCCTCGTTTTTAATATGATATTGCCATTGATGCCATCTGTTCACGCCTATAATCTTTCTCAGGACTCTCATATCTGCAGTCTCTAGTCTTTGGTCAAATGTTTTACTTCTGACCCAGCTCTCAGATCCATAAGTTAAAACTGGTTTGAGCACTGTCTTGTATACAGCTAATTTAGTGTTCTGACTAATTTCTCTCTTATTCCATATGAATTTATTCAATTGACTTCCCACCATACCAGCTTTGCTGATTCTGTTGTTTATTTCCATATCTAATTTACCATCTTCACTAAAAATTGTGCCTAAGTAACTGAAATGTTTTACTTGTTCCACAGGTTCTCCATTCATAACACAGTTGAGATTTTCAATGATTCTGCCTATTTTCATTGTCTTTGTCTTTTTATTGCTGAACTTCATACCATATCTATTACAACAGTTATTCACTTTAATCAGAGAATCTTGCAGACTTGTAGTGGATTTATTTAGAAGTATAACATCATCCGCATAAAGCAAAGAGCTGACATTAACATCTCCAATTTTGATATCATGTTTAATACCACTTTCCTTCATAATGTGATCCATATAGATAATGAATAACAGAGGGGATAATGTACATCCTTGTCTCACACCAGATTTAACATTAAACCATCTTCCTGTAATTCTTTCAATTCTAACTGCTGATTTACAACTCAAATAAAGACTAAGTATTGCTTGATATAATGTCCCATTGACACTATATAACTGTAGCGTATTGAATAGCTTCTCTCTTGGCACCTTGTCATATGCCTTTTCCAAATCTACAAAATTTAAATACAGATCTCTGTTATATCGCCATGCTTTCTCGACTATTTGTCGTAAAGTGAAGATCTGATCCTGACAGCCTCTATTTGGCCTGAATCCAGCTTGTTCTTCCACAATTCTTCTCAATCATTTCTCAAGTATACTTGCATAGATCATGCCAGGAACACTCAGTAGGGAAATACCTCTGTAATTCTGACATTCAGTTTTATTTACCTTTTTATATACGGGTACTATGAAAGCTCTACTCCAATCATCGGGAATTCGTCCCTCTATCCAGGCATTCTGAACTATGCAGTGCAGCCACTGTAAGACTTTATACCACCATCCTTCAGCATTTCTGGTCGAATATCATCTACTCCTGCTGCTTTTCCACATTTCAAGCCTTTGATGGCTTTTTCTACTTCAAGTATGGATATGTATTCCTGACTGCATGCCTAGTCAGTGTTTTTTACCACTGTGCTGTCATCACTGCTTGTTTCATTTAGCAGTTTTTCAAAGTAATTACTCCATACTTCAAGGATATCTTTTTCTCCCATTTTCATATCACCTTTATCATCTCTAACTCCTTTTACAGCACTCTTTCCTCCATTCCTAAGCTTCTTGAACAATCTCCAGAATATTTTGCCACCTTCTTGATATTTATTTTCTATATTCTTGCCAAAGTCCTCCCATGACTTTTGTTTAGCTAGTTTTACACAGTGTTTAGCATTCTTGCATTTGTCTCTGTATTCTCTAAGAGCACAAGCTTACTTATTTGACAGGAACTTTTGATATGCTTTCTTCTTTTCCTTCACTGCCTCTTTAACTTTCTGTGTCCACCAGGGAGTTCTGATTTTTTCATCCTTGCAGACAACCTCACCACACGCCTCTCTGGCAGAATCAATCAATGTTTTCTTCAGAGTTTGCCACTGAATCTCCAAGGTTTGATTCCTGTTCGCAAACTCTTTCATTTTTTCTTCAATAATCTTTGTGTATTTTAGTCTACAGTTCACATCTGAGAGCTGCTCAACTTTTATTCGCTTTAAAACTTTCTTACATGTTATTCTTTTCAATATGAAATTCAATTTTATCCAGCTCAAGACTAAATAGTGATCACTTCCAATTTGAAATCCTCTGTACACTCTGGTGTCCTGCACCAGGGAGAAAACATGACTATCAACAATAACATAGTCAATGAGACTTTTCATATTCCTTGCGTCTTCTCTCCATGTGAATTTGTGCACATTTTTATGTTGGAACATGGTGTTAGTAATAACCAGTCCATGTCCTGAGCAGAAATCCAACAGGTATTTGCCATTATTATTAGCTTTGCTCTTTTCTCCAAATTTTCCCAAAATATTTTTGTATGTCTCACAATCATTTCCTACTGTGCTACTTAGATCCCCAACAAGGACCAACTTTTCCTTTTTCATTGTGTCAGTTGGTTTTTCTAAAGCCTCAAAAAATCCTACACTTACCTTAGTAGAACCTTCTGTGGGACCATAGGCACAAAAAAGTCTCATTGTCCAATTCCCCATTCTCATATTTGCCCACATTACTCTGCTTGAGACTGACTGCCATTCAAGAAGATTAGCCTCGTATTTTGTGTTGTGTTGAATACTATGGCTACTCCTTCTTTTCCTTGATTGTCATTGCCTGAATATAACATTTTGTATTTATTGCTCAGAAAGATCGCAACAGTTTTTGTCTTTTTTGTTCCGGTCACCCCTATTATGTCGATCTGGTACTTATCTAATTCCTCAGCTAGCTCCATTTCTTTGCCATTTAGGCTTCTTATGTTGATAGTACCGATCTTTAACTCTGGTAATGTTGAGTTGGGGTTTGTTTTCAGATTTGTTCCAGTAGCTGACTTTTCGCTGTTTGCCCTGGTTCCCTGGAGAAAACAACGGTTGCCTTGTTTAACCGGGCAACGCCCCAGCCGGCTTGAAATTTTGTCATGTCGTACCATCGTTTTTTATTTTGGTTTAACCAATAAGAATACAATTTGGTCGGCTAAATCCCAAATTGCCAGCCTATCTTCGTTCGTTCAATATCCAGGTAGATACCCAACAGTGTGCACCGCGAGAAGGTGAGGATTGGACATTAGGTCAGAAGCCCTGGTTGGTTCTCCGCATTCCTTTAAAGGCTATGTGGAGGTCTCCTCTCAATTATACAGCTTTGACCCTGTGGAAAAAACAATTAAGGAACATCAATATTATACTGAATACATGAAACCTCATAAGTCTGGTTGAGCACAACACAGCACTGAAACTACTCATAATATCCAGTGGAATAAAGCTCTTCTCCTCCATAGATACAGATTCAAATATGAACACCTCTTTAAAGAAAGTTGTGAAGCTATTTTACATCGGCCGAATCTAAATCGAAATGACTCTCTGTCAAAAATCTGGGAGACTTTTATTTTATGGAACCATAAAAATTAATTATCTTTAAAGGATTATTTAATAATATTTAGTAATTAATCTCCTAGCATGCAGCAACAATGTTAATTGGTGATCTACCGACTGTTCTTTACTTTGTATTCCATTCTTTTAACTGTTTGTATGACACTGAAGATGTACTGTTAATTTCAGTACGAAATATTTGTACCTTTATTAATTAAAAGTTATTATTGTGGTCTTTACGTGTTTTATTATTAAACAGCTAGTTTAGTGTTTTCACTAATTTCTGTCTTATTCCATATAAATTTATTTAGCTGAATTCTGATCATACCACCTTTGCTAAATTCTATTGTCTATATCCATATTTATTTTTTCAACCTTCATTAAAAATTGTGTCTAAACAGCTGAAATATTTTACCTGTTCTATAGGTTCTCCATTTAGTATACAGTTGATGTTTTCAATGTTTCTGCCTATTTTGATAGGCATTTTGATTAATCTTCATATTTTTATACATTATATTCGTGCCAAATTTATTACAGCTGTTACTGAATTTAGTTATGGAATCCTGCAGAGTTATACTGGATTTATTTAGGAGCATAACATTATATGCATAAAGAAAAGAGTTGATATTTACATCTCCAATTTTGATATCAGGTTTGATGCCACTTTTCTTCATAATGTGATCCATATACTGATAAATAAGAGTGAAGTTAATATATATCCTTGTCTCACACCTAAACAACTATCTTTCTGTACCTCCTTCAATTCTAACTACTTACCTACAATTCATACACCCTCTGTCCAAAAAGAAACCGAACTTTTCAAAAATAGAAGAAACTAATGGTGCCACCTGTTTTTATGGTCGAAAGCGGCACTCTTCATTAGTGTTGTGTCAACTGTTTATGACATTTGTTTCATTAGAAGACGAGTTACAGTGCCATGATTGACAGTGTGTTTTGACGAATGGTCGGAAAATGAGTTTCAAACAGAGAGCTGTGACTGACTTTTGTGTTAAACTAACTTGGTAAAAGTTTTACTGAAATGCATCAAATGCTTCAAAAAGCATAATGATGAATGCCTATCCCGTACTCAAGTTTACGAGTGGTTTAAGCGAAAAGCTGGGCTGTCCAAAAATTGGACTGAACAAAGTTAAACATCCAAAAAGTGCATGATTTCATCAAAGAAAACCCAAAATCTTCTGTAAGATTGATTGAAGATGAATTGGAGATTCCAAAATCAACTGTGAACATTTTGACCGAGAGTTTGGACCTTCATAAATTGATTTCGCGATTTGTTCCCCACAAGTTGACCGACAACCAAGAAATGTATCAAACTGAACACTGCAAGGACCTCATTAAAACCGTCCGTAAGGACTCAAACTTCCTTGAAACGATTGTTACTGGTGACGAAACATGGTGTTTTGAGTATGAGCCCAAAACAAAGTGCTAGAGTGCTGAGTAGAGACCACCAGAAGAGGGGCATCCGAAAAAAAGTCACTTGGAGAAGTCAAAAGTAAAGACAATGCTGATTTGTTTCTATGATTCCAAGGGCATTATCCACAAAGAATTCATCCTGCCTGGCCAAACGGTCAATGGTGAGTTTTATCTCAAAGTTTTGAAGATTGATAGCGAGAATTCATTGGATATGGCATGAATATCGTGATGCAGGCAGCTGGTCACTTTTGCACGATAATGCACCATCTCATTGTTTGAACATTGTGAGGCAGTTTTTGAGCAAAAACCAAGTTTGTGTTGGATCACTTGCCGTATTCACCTGATTTAGCACCCTATGATTTCTTTCTCTTCTCCCAACTTCATTTGCTGATGAAAGGAAAGCGATACGACACCATTGAAAACGTTCAAGTGGCAGTAACCACAACCCCAACAGTATCCCAAAAACTGATATAAAAAACTCATGACGTGCCAAACATTGTATTGAAGCTGAGGGAGAGTATACTGATTGAAATAAATGATTTGAATAATTATAATTGGCCTGCGTTTTATTTTCTATCAAAAGTTTGGTTTCTTTTTGGACAGAGGGTGTATACATCCTACTTATTGCTTGATATAGTGTACCATTTACACCATATAATTGTAGCATCTTGAACTGCTTTACAAATACCTTTTATAGATCTACAAAACCCAACTACAGATCCTTTATATTCACATAATTTCTCAACTATTAGTCTTAAAGTTAAAATCCTGACAACCTGGCCTGAATCCAGCTTGTTCTTCTCCAAGCTTCCCTTCCACAAGTTTTTTCAAGTATGCTTATATAAATCTTATCAGGAACATTCAGCTAGAGTGACAATTCCTCTATAATTCTCAGATCAGTTTTATTTCCCTTTTTATAGATAGAGGGATACTAAGAGAGAGATCTACTCTAATCATCTGGAATTTGACCCTCTGACCAGGCCTTCTGAATTACAAAGCATAGCAACCATAAAATTTATAAATTAAAGATGTCAAGAAATTATATTTTTGGTTTAATCCTTTATCCAAGTGTAAGCAAAAACAAAGTTTATGCCTGAAGTATTTTCAGGACTGGGACAACTCATACATAGAAACCAATGATTTCACATCCCTTGCCTTAGTGAAGTCATTAGCCTCTATATACGAGTTGCCCAGTCCTGAAAATACTTCAGGTACAAACTTTGTTTGCTTACACTTGGATAAAGGATTAAACCAAGAATATAATTTCTTGGTATCTTTAATTTATACTATAATCAAGTGGAAAAACTTCCAACAACTATCTCTAATCCAGAGAAATTTAATAATAAGGTGTGACACCTTTTAGCTACTCATATATGGAAATAAGACTTCTACATCACTTGGTATCACCTCCAGGGCATCCACAATTTGTGGATGTCCTGGAGGCCACCACCACGAAACTGGCATCTTGGGCAATCATTCACAATATGAGTGATCGTCTGGGCCGCAGGAGAATAGTCACAATAAGGGTGGTCTGAGAGTCTCCATTTATGCAGTAGGTAGCCACATCTGCCCTGGTTAGTTCTGATCCTGTTTATATAGATGACTAAATCTTCCTAGGAAGGGCAAAACCAGGCTGCAGAGAGCACAGGGATCTTCAACCAGGAAACAATTTGTTGGAAGATTGTTGGACCGTTGTTCTCTCCATGTCAGTTGTTGAGGGTAAGGCAGCTGAAGAGAGTTTGTCAATGGACCAGAAAGGGTGTCATGATTTTAAGCGAATACTAAGTGGATTTATGAGAGTCTGGGACAGGAGCAGGTTGCACATTACTTTATTAAATACTTTAATCAAAGCTTGTCTTCTCCATATATTTGGTGGAGCAATGTCAGATAGGACAGGCAGGCCAGGGGAGAGGGGTGCTTCTCAGTGTTCCACTAATTGTGCGCATGGAAAAGTTTAGCTGGGTGTCTATAATGTTAGTGTGTGTGCACTTCTTTCCCAGACAGGGGCACAGTATTCTGCTGCAGAGAATGCGAGGGCTAGTGCAGATGACCTTAAGACATCAGCAAGCCATGAGATGATATTATTTCTCGTTTTAACTTTGTTGGACAGGTTGGCAATGTGCCTTTTATAGGTTGGAGTGAGCCTGGACAGGCTCACTCCAAGGTATTTCAGGTGAGGCTCATGTTCTACCATTTTGTCACAGAAAGAGAAATTGAGATGTTGATTTGCCTCTGCATTGTTCAGGTGAAATGCTGTGGACACAGTTTTTGTTAGGTTTGGCTTCAGGTGCCACTGCTTAAAGTACCCTCCAGGATGTTCAGGTCTGTGTTCAAAGTTGTTTCCAGGTTGGAAAAGGAGGCAGACTGGTGTAGGATACCAAGATCATTGGCATATACATATTTGCTTCAGCTGGTATATGGTAAGTCAAACATGTAGATGTTAAATAGTAAAGGGGATAACATAGAGCCCTATGGAAGACCATTGTGGAGAATCTGGGCCTACTCTTTTTTCCACCAATATGAACCCGGATCTTTCTGTTGGAGAGAATGAATTCAAAAAGCTGGAAAGTTGTTTTGCACTTCATGATATTGCTTAACTTTAGGAGGAGGCCCCTGATCCAGACTGTCATAAGTTGATTAGATCGATGAAAGTGACTCCAGATTTAAGTTTCTTCTGGAGGCCTGCTTCAATCTGCATTGTCAGGGCCAGGACCTGGTCACAGCAACTTCTTCCCAGCCTGAAGCCAGCTTGTTCAATCGGGAGTGTTCTTTCAATGAGTGGTGAAATTCTTTTAAGGAGAATTTGTTCAAAAAGCTTAAAGGTGGAGCAAAGCAAGGAGATAGGTCATAGAATTTTGATATTATTTGGAACTTTCCCTGGTTTGGGCACAGAAATTATTTTGGCTTCCTGTCACAGTTTAGGTAGTTTTCCAGTTGTTATAATATTTGAGAAAAGGGCAGTGTTGGATTCTGATAATATAGAGATTGGAGTAATTATTATTTGCTTCAGAATCCAACATGATCTTCAATCACATAGGCTAGACTTGTAAATATTATTTAATGTAAATCACTTGATTATAAATTAATATTCATAAAACTACCTTTAACTTTATTTGATTTTTAATTATTTAATCAAAGATATGTATTAATAATAATATTAATAAGACTCTGTATTAAAATATTATTAAGCTATTTTATTTATTGCTATGTTAATATTATAAGAATTTGTATTTGATATTTTAACTGCGCATTAATTGAATGTAAATATTCTTTATTTGTTCCTACTTGTATAGGTTTAGCGTTATGCAATACCTCAATTTTATTATGTTTTGTTTTGTTGTCATGGAAACGTATGTTAGATAGCTTGCACGAGTTTGGAACAGAGCGTGAGGGAGAATGTTGAAAGTTTACTGAAAAGGATTTGAGTTAAAGAGAGCACGAGAACAATTTAGGCAGGAAGAGGGGATATAAAAGGAAGAACGCTGAAAATGTAAGAAAAGAGAGGATTGGCATTCGGTTGGAATCAGAGGATATTCTACTTCGGCATTCGAAGAGGGAATCAAAAAGGAGATTGATTCAGTAAATCAGAGTGCGATAATAGTGATAATAGAGTCAGCGAGTCACTCAAGCAGCTAATTAAAGTCTACTAGTCGAGAAGCAATTAGCTAATAAGCTTCAGAATAACAAGTAAAGCAACGGAAGATAGCTGAGTGACCAGAAATACTATAGCTGAAATTTAATTTCAGGACCGACCTTTCAAGGACACATGAAATCTTGAAGCATAGCACGGAGTAACTAGAGAATAAGTAGGGGCTGTAAAGTTGAAGTTTAACGATAGCTGTGTTTAGAATTATAGTGCCTAAAGGATTAATTGAATGCCAGAGGAATGGACAACTGTGCATATAAAACTTCAAGTTAAGGAATTATTGTGTGTTACCTTAATTCGTGAGTGATCAATAGTGCTTCATGCAAGAACGTTTGATTATGTGTATTGTAACCGTTAATTAATTCAGTTATTGCTTAGAAGATTTATTTTAATCAGTGCTGTATACTGTTTAAAATGTTTACGGTTATAAAAAGTGTTTGTGTGTAAGTTGATGAAGAAAGAAGATTATCGGTAAGATTATTCCAACTATTAATATTCCTATACAGAGAAGTGTGTGAGTTTCATCTTAGAATTTCTCTATACTAACAGTAACTATTGCGGAGAATTAGCTGAAGTGTAAAATTAAAGATGTTTGTTTGTGAAGAGGTGTTACTGCAATTTTTATTGTATTTTGGAACTTAAGGAACTGTGAGAAGACTGTATTATAGAGATAACAGATTTACCTTTGTCTGAGTCTGTATGATTGAACTTATCAGAGAAGCTAAAATGTTTGTGATATCTTAATTACTGATTTGAACTTAAGTGTAAAATTTGTGATTCTAAAATTAAATATTTGTTTTTGTTAATCAAGGTTGTATTTTGCCTAAATCTCTTTTACTGCACCATTCATAAAATATTCGAACCAAAGCGGGTAAATTAAGTAAGTTAAATATACTCGGCCAGTATATATAATAACAACATATAAAGGAAGGGTAGTTGAGAGTTGGTTTATCTTCAATTCTTGAACTAATTCAGATATAAAGTGGTGCAGTCTTTAAATATAAATTTTCTTTATATTTGAATTAGAAATCAACTTACAACTTGTCAATTAGTTAAGAACATCATAATAGTAATCATGTTGGATCCAAAGTATAGATTGAGAAGAAGTAGGATCCAACAGCAGCCAGTCATATTTGACCTCATTGGCCAAGATTTTTTAGAAACTTGGAGATGATACCATTCACTCCTGCAGCTTTACCATTCTTGGTGAGTTTTAAGGCTTCCTACACTTTTTCAAGGGAAACTGACTGTACAAGTTCAGGAAGCTCAGAGGCTCTTTTCAGATTTTTTCTGATGGGAGATTGCACAGTTATTTGCCTGGTAGAGCTGGGACTTATCTTGGGGGTTTTCAGTAAATGATTAGCCAGTTGATCAGGAGTTACCTCTGGTGGTTTGTATGTTGTCGGTTCTGCCCCCCCCCCCTAATTTTCTCAGAAGTGCCCAGCTTTTCTGGCTAGATTTGGTGAAGTCAAGTTCATGGATGGTTGAGATCCATCTTTCCTTTCTGTTTTTTGTCAAGCGTTGCTATGGGCACCTTAGCAATAGTTGGGTCTTCAGTTTTTTCATATTTGGCTAAAAGTTCCTCAGTATCCCTACAGAAAACAATACACGGGATGTATTGTTTTCTGTAGCCTCTAGGAATAGAGACTTTGGCTACAGTTTGATTAGTTTGACAAATCGGGGATAGCAATTAAGAGTTGGTGGTATTGCTGTAACGATTTGCTCAATTTGCTTTTCAAACATATTCCAGTTGGATTTGCAAAGGTTCCATCTAGCGATTGGTGTTCCACTGATGATTGGGATTGATGTACCTGTCTCTATTAGTGTAGGACAATGCTGGCTGTTAGAGAATCTGTTGAGAATGGTTCTGGTTGTTGGCAGAGGGTGGTCTTCAGAGTCTTTGGAGACTATGCACAGATCAGAGGTGTAGGTTCTGTTGCATCTGGCTGAGTGAAGAGTGCCTTCTTGCTTGGCATCATAGATCAAATACAGGTTATATGTAACCATTAACAAAAAACATTTGCATTAACAAAGCATCACCACTCTCTGGTGAAAAATCTAGTCCTCATGCCTTTGTGTTTAGTGAGGGAACAACAATTTCAGGCATTTTACTATTTATGGTAGATGAAGGATGCATATCATAATTAAAAAAAAAAAAAAACTCAAATCACTCTTGCTTATTCTCTCTAAAGAAGTCCATACCTGCACTGACACAATCATGCTATGCATTATGTAAATATTATGTAATATTTTATACAACAAAAATATTATAAAGCAGTTCTAAGGGTGAAAAAAATGGCACACAGAAAGTTGGAAAGCCTCAGAAATTTTCAAGCCAAAGTCTTCATTTAGTAAATATTGCTAAATATAAACACTGCAATATATAAATAATTCTCAGGGGATAACTTTAGTGAGTACATGAGTGGTGAACCTGAGGTACTTGATGCTGGACCATGTATTACCTCATGTAATACACATCTGTTATATTATCTGTATACCGGTCCCTACCCTTCTTTCTTTCTTTCTTATATTTTTACTTCTTCCTCCCAATGCTATTAGAGTATCTGTGGGCTAGGAGTGAATCTTTTCTATCTTACTTTGTTCTTCTTGTGCAATGGGAGTCTGCCTTCTCTCCCACCATGCCTAGCTAGAGCTAGAAGGAAAATGCAGCAGAGGAGTGGCAAACTGGCTGCATTAAATTGCCAAAACCCCTTATGGATAGAGAATTATTATGGAGCCAAGATAATACTACATTATTTGGAGCATATGATGCGACTATTTTTAGATCACAGGAAATAGTTGAGAAATATGCTATGTGGTCAGCTCAAAAAATAATCCACCTCCTAACATTAAACATAAGGACTCTTTTTAAACGGAAAGGCCAAATTGATGGTGAAAGAGCTGGAGAAGTTTAAGTGGGATATAATAGATATTACCAAAACACACTGGCCAGGAGATGTGGTAAATTTGAAGAATAGAAAACTGTTTTACTCAGAAAGAGACGATAACATCATAGAGAGGGTGTCACAGTATTGGTCAATAATCCCTTCCAGAACTCCATTATAACAATTAGGTTAAAAAAGAATGCCATGCCTTACAGACGGCTCTGTAAGGCATGGCATTCTAGGTCAGGAATTGACAAAAGACTGCCAATACCCAATCTTGATAAAATCTTTCCCTACCTGCAGTGAACTCTAAGTAGAGCAAAGTCATAGGGACCACAGGAATAACAAAGTTTCTTTAGCAGAGCACTATGCCTATGGGGACTTGGATTGATATTTTTTAGTAATTTGTCACAGTGAGAGAGTTTGCTATAACAGCTAGGCTGGTTGGCCAATATCATATTCACTCTCCAACCAACAGACTGTGGGTTCAAATCCCACAGTTGACATGAATGTTTTTCACTGCATTGAATTTCATTGCATAGTGTGAGGCTACCATTCTGCTTATTAGAGGCCTGAAACGACTTGAAAAAGTTCCATGTTTGGTCTCTAGAACAGGGTTTCTGAACTATGTAAAAAAAAAAAAAAGTAAAAAATACAAAATATATATAAAATAAATAAAAATAGAAAAAAAAAAATCCTTAGCATGCCCATGGCACAAATGTACTATAGGTTTACACATAAAAACTTTGGGAGTCACATAAAAGCATTTGCTATAAATGAAAATCAACTATATAGGAAAAATAGTGTACTGCAATGCTCTGTTGTTGTTTTTTATTACTCCCAGCCTTTTGGTCCAGATGATATTTTCACCTGTTCTGCTCAACATCTGTGTTCTGAAACCAATACTTGTCCAATATCTTCTCCACACTCTATCGTACTCAACTAGCATTTACCCCACAGCATGGACTTGAGTCTAGTTACGGTAGGATGGTAAACTTTTATATTCCCTTTTTTGGGATGGGATGAATATGGACTTGTTTCCATGATCCACTGTCCTCACCTAAGTTCTCTCCAAAATAACAGAAGTCAGCAACAGTCAAAATCAAAAATATATCATTGGTTTACAATTTTTATGAGTACAAATCACATAAAAACAGTAAATGTCTGGTTTACAACTTTTTATGAGTAGGAATCACATAACGGTAATTAGCAATTAATTAGCAACCATTTAGTAAGTCTCAATTTACAGCAGAGCAGTCTGCTTTCGTCAACTTTCTTGATGTGCCACAGAAATTTGGAGAATACTGTTTACCACTCTGTCCATTCACCATCATGGTGAATGGCTTCCTTCCTTCAGTTCTTCATGTATCCTTTCACTTATTCCTCTTCTTCCCATACATAAAATGACCTTGTCTCACTGATTTCAAATCCTAACTGTAGATTTGTTTATGACAGTTCACTCCATTCATCCTAATTTGACAAACCTTGTAGTGCTCAAACATTTCAAGATTCAGAATCTTTTACAATCACTACTTTACACTCTGATTTCTAAGCCATTTTTCAATAAGAGTGAGGATACCTTTTGACTCCAGTGCTATCAAATTGGCCATGTCTGTGATCTCACAAAAAGTGTCCCATATCTTATATTTGAACAAAAACACATTAGAAGAATACTAAACAACTTGGACAATAAAGTTCTGAAAAGTTCTGCTCCAAAACTAATACCTATCCTGTATTAACTCTACAATCTTTTATACTCAGCTGGAATCTATCCCAATGCGTGGAAGCAGACATTTATTCAATTCCAAAAAATGGAGATAAATGTCTGCTGTGAAACTATTTACCAATTGCCACAACCTCATTTCTCTCCAGAATAATGTAGAATGTCATGAACTGTCAACTTCTCCACTATAATCAGCCTGCCACCAGCATGGATTCTGCAAATATCTAGATCCATAGCTGACCTCTTAGCCTACTGCATCATCCTCTACTGGATACATGGCATGGAAAGGCTTAGAGAAATGTGCTGTTGCTCATAACATTTTCAGTTCTTTTGATGTGTTTGGCATCAAGGCCTGCTCAGTAGCAGCCTTCCTTCAGTCTACTTGGCATCCTCTGTAACTGGATAACCAGTTGAAAGTTTATACTATCTCTCTTTCATTGTTCACTGAGTGTCATAGATGGATCTCTCTTTAGAGCTTTGCCACCAATGAACAGGACTCTGTTCGTTAGTGGTAAACAGGGCTCTGTTCTATTAACTACTTATTCTCTTCAATAATACCTAAATGACCTAGTCTCTATTACCACTGATCATATTCACAGCTTTGTTCATTACAGTACATTTACCGTATATTTCAGATATATGTTTTTATATTAGTCAACAAAAGCTGTGTCTTTTCTAATAATTTTGAAGGAAAATGTTCTCTAGTAGTGACAATTCATTTTTATTTCTGACCATCTTCAGCAGAAATTACAGTTTATATTTTGTTGACTGCCAGAGTATTAATTCTACCATTCTGTAGAAATACATGATAAAAGTAACACAGGTATTTATTGGCCTGGTTGACAAAGTGGATAGCATACCTCTCTTCAGCCAACAGCTGTGGATTCAAATCTTCTGTGGGCATGAATGTCTTTATGTGTAAAATTTCACTGCCTAATGTGAGACTAATAACTAATTCTGGAGGCATGAAATATCTTGAAAATGTTCATGCTTGGTCTCAGAGCAGAGCTCCTATATTATTTAATGCTTAGCCCAAACATGATACTAATATTAACATACTATAGGCTTATAACCTTTTATAGGTAGGATTTGCATTAAAAAAATAAATTAACTAATTTAAAAGTGTGTGTCAACTAGTTTGTTTATTTACACCTGAAGAAATCCTGTGCAATTGGGATGAAATGTCATGTTACTAAGTAAATAAATGCTATCAACTTATCCCAGTTTACCATATGTTTTACCTTATAAACTTTAATCATATATATATATATATATATATATATAATATGACCATTTTTTCTGTACAATAAGAAGAATTTTTATAGGTTAAAGAGAATAGTACATATAAGCTAGTTGTCTATTTGTTCAACTACCATCAATAAATACATGAATGCAAAGTGTCCACTTAAAGTGAAATAATGTTTGGGTATTATTATAATAATAACAACATGGACATGCATAGATTATTCAATATATTTCATCCATATGGTCATTTGGATGGTTAAAAGAGTGTGTATAAAAGCCTTCTTAGGGTAATTATGTGATCAGTTAAAATGATTAGTCTACTGCATAGATTTAGTTCATGGATAAAATGACACCATGAATTTCTTCACCCATGAAGAAATTAGCTACATATCAACAGCTTCAGAAATTCACATTATACATAGTGAAACCTGTGGAATATTCATAACTAAAAATTCACACGTATACCACAATCATGAAATTTTAATATGTAGACATTTTGTCTTAAGTATCTTAGGACATCATCAGTACAGTTATTACAAACAATACTAGGAATTACATTCAAAGGAACAGTTAGTGTGCATGCTTACATTGGAATCCCTCTATGCATACAGTAGTATGTTTGAGGACTTAAAAAAAAAATTCAGCTGCAATTAAAATTTTTAGTGAAAAATTCATAAACATGTAGAAATTAGAAAGAGAGAGAAAAATTCATAGCTAGACCACTGTTTAAAAATCTGGCCTGTCTAAGTGAAATAACTAGTTTCTAAATATGTGAGTAAATCCATCACAGAAAATGGCATCCACAGTATTATTATTATTATTATTATGAGCCACCGTAGCTCAGTTGGTATAGATGAAGCCCTTTGGTTGGAAAGATCTGGGTTCGATTCTTGTCCATGAAGTAAGGAATTTTATCTGGTTTCTTTCAACTAAAGGTGAGTTAGCTGATCTCATACAGAAGTAGAGGGTTTTTTCACCTGAAAACTCAGGTTTTTCGTCCCTAAAAACAGGTAAACTGGCCCAGTGAACACATGGATCTACGGTCATAAAATACATACTTAATCACTCATTAGGAGGGCTCAACCAGTCCTAAGGGACAGCGGAGGAATGGGAGGAGCCATATGAATAAATAAATTATTATTATTTATAACAGTAAGAGTAAGTAACAGTAACTTTAACTAGAGAAGTCTCAGTATGTAGTGTTTTTTTTTGTTTTTTTTTGCATTTGGAATATAAACATGTTGAAAGGTAGCAGATAGTGGGAAGAAAGAGAGAAAAATAGATATAAATTTAAAAAAAATCTGGACACCATTGATTCTATAACTACAAAATGGTCAAAAAAAGCTGTACGTTTTTAAAAGAATTTACTTTTAATCACTTGTATGACTTCATGATGATCCTCTAGAAAATGCATGTATGCTAAATTATATTTATATTTATATTATTATCATCTTATCTCCAGGAACCAAAGGACTCATCTCATTACATGAGGTCTATACTCTCTCATGCAAAAAGATCATTCCATGCATCAATCACTCTCCATGCAAAGAATCTGCTCATACCCTCCATATACAGCTTCCAGGGAGGGCCTCTAGTTCTACCTTTGCTTCCTTCTACTCTATGAAAAATTTCCTTCACATTAATCTGGTGACAACTCCTCACCAATTTATGTCTCAATCTATCTCCCCCCCCCCCCTTCTTCTTCTTTATAAAAGGCTCTGCAAGTTGCATTCCCTCAATCTCTCCTCGTATCTGACATTCCATAGACCTGAAACTGACCTGGTAAACCTTCTCCGGACCTGTTCCAATACATCCTTATAACTTTGAAAATCAGGTGACCAAATCTTTGTCTTTGTATAAAGTTTAAATGGATAAATAATAATAATTTATTCTCAAGTAGGTATTATTTATTGGTAGGATTCTCATTAACAACAGTTCATGAGAATCCTACCAATAAAAGGTTATAAACTTACTGTAGATTAACTATACATGGGCTAAGGGTCCAGAATCCAAAGACCAAACCTTCAGAGACCAATCTTTTGCCAACCACTTCAGATCTCCAAATAAGCAGGGTGGTATTCTCAAACCAGGTGATGAAATTATCTCCCATCTAAATAAACTACTGGTTTATTTTCTTAATGTATTTCTCTTTCGATCTTTTGATTTTCATTCTAGTTACTTATTAAAAGATCCTGAACAGCAATAATTGAGAACCAAAATCCAAACTGTTGTAGAAAGGGTAAATGAGAAGCCTAATGGAATTGGAAAGACTTTAATTTACTTCTTAGAAAAGACAGTGGATATTATTTTTTCATCATACATTTTATATATATATATGAACATTAAGCCTTGCTCAAAATATTAATTTGGATTATTTTTAAAGTGCAAAAGTCTGGATGTAAACTAAGATTTTCTTTTGTAATTACAATACAATAGTGCAGAACTTTTGGAAATGTATAGAAATGCACAAAACAAATTTGTGGATATTAAATACTGCATGTTCCTTTTGTAACAAAGTAGGAATTTATTACATGAAACTAATTTTTTCTCACATGTTCAAACCAGTTTTAACTTATGGATCTGAGAGCTGGGTCAGAAGTAAAACACTTGCCCAAAGACTAGAGACCGCAGATATGAGAGTCCTGAGAAAGATTAGAGACGTGAACAGATGGCATCAATGGCAATATCATATTAAAAATGAGGATATTAGGAAAGAACTTGATATTGTCAGCATCCAGGAATTGGTTAGTAGAGTTTATCTCAGGTGGTATGGTCACTTAAACAGAATGGGAGAGGAAAGATTAGCAAAACAAGTGTTCTCTGCCATGTTTGCAGGAAAACATGACCCAGAAGAAAACCAAGATATAGGTGGATTGATACGGTACAAAGTGCCTTAGACAATAGAAATATAAGATCTGATAATGCTGGAGTCTTGACAAGTAACAGACTGACTTGGAGGAAAATTGTAGATAGGAAGTTAGTAATGATGTAAATTTTTCATGTAGTACTATCATCTCCTGTACAACCCCTTGAGGGTACATGTCAGGAATTTGATGATGATTAATAGCAATTCTAGATTATGGAAAATTAAATATCAAATGCAGATTAAATTTCAAGTTCCTATAAGCTGATTTGTCTGCATGGTGATAAGGTGTATATCAATTATAAGATTGGAAGTATATTTCTGGAAAGCATTACTATATCAAGTATTGCTCTTTAGTGTATAAATCATCAGAGAATACGTACATGCCTTTTATATGCAAAGCCTTTATGCAACATCTGAAGAAATAAATGCTGAGTCCATCTGTAATATGTAGGATCACAGGTTAGAATTTCCTATATAAACCAAATAAAAAATAGCATCAACATTTCAGTGTTTCAAAACATTATTTTAAAATATCATAAAATTAACTTTCTAAGTAAATCTTTTAATTATATTAGAGATGTTTTTAAGGTCACCACATATGTAATGTGGTGACCTTGACCTTAAGAAAGTTCCATTGTACAAAACTGCACTAGACACCAGTGTGTCTGTCAGTATCTTTGGAGTAGTGGTGAAGATTTTAGAGAAGTTGGTAATTAGTAGAATCAAATAGTAAAATCCTCTAGAAGGAAGGAAGGAGATAATGTTTCATTACTACCTAAATCCCTTTTATTATAAGTTGCAAGATATTATGATAAAGGAAGGGAAAAAAACATTCAAGACTGACTGATATGTGTATGTAAAGCTGATAATCTAAGAAGCATGGGGGGGGGGTTAGGACTCTCTATGAGAAATGCTGTCAATCTCCTCTCTGACTGCTCACTACATGTATCTTCTTCATCATATATATATGTAATGTAGTGAGCAGTCAGAAAGTGTGGTGTGGTTTCCATAATCACTTAATATCCTCAAAAGTTTCAACCTGTATAGACAGATTTATCAAGAGAAAAAGCTTAAAACCTTCTTTTGTCAACCTAGATTGTACAACCTTCCAAAACTTCACTGAGATATTGTAGCATTTCCACTACCAACATCCACAGTATCTGATCGAAAGAATTCTAAACATGCAGGAAAACTCACATAAAAAACTTTATTACTCTAGAATTTTCACCTATGTATCATAGGCATTGTCAGTACTGGATCACAGAATGGCAATTAAACAATAACAGACAATTCTAAAAAAATGCCACCTGAGTAGCTAATGTAAGATAACTAAATAAGGTCAATAATTTCCTAACTTATTAAAAAATTATATAAATATATACATAATGTTAAAATAAAAGGTTATAGGTCTCTTAGAGCCCATCGTATTCACTTAAAGGTTAGCAGATCACTTTTAAATTATCAACTTTACAAAGCTAAAAAATCTTTAGCTCTCTTAAACAGAGAAATCAATTCTATCAAGATTGCTATAGAATCTATATTAGTGGCTGAAATTTTTAACACTATTCTACACATTTCAACAACTTCTTACCAATGTGTTTTTAATGCTTCTCTTGATAATTTGAAGTGTAAATTTGATTCACCAATACTCATAATGTCTGTAACATGGATAGACTCGTCATCAATATTTCCAGCCACCCACTAACACAGAATGAGCTTTTTCATTTTTATCAAAAGAAAATGATTTCACTGTTTCTCCCAATAAGGTACTCATGTCGATCCTCATCTCTAAAAACAGCTAAGAGGATTTGTTTTAAATATGCAAAAATTATTTTTAGTGCCAAGCCTCTACATCCTAATATTTCTTTCTCTGATTTTAAAGCAATGAAATCATTGAAGAATAACAATAATTTAATTATTACTAAGGTTGTTCAAGATAGAAAAGAATATGAGAGAAAATGTCTCTACTACTTCAAGACTATTCAATTTATAGGATCCTCACATTTGATTCTACTTGTAGAATCAAATGTGAGTGTACCAGCTAAACAGACTTAATTCACTCACCAATAATGTTTCTAACTGGGATAAAGATTAAAAGATAAAGCTTAAAACCTTCTTTGGTCATCCACCTAGATTGTAGAGTTTTCCAAAACTTCATAAACCAGGTACCCCATTAAGACCAGTCGTACACTGTATATGATGCCTTATAAGATGACTAAATTCTTATCCAATTAACTTGCTCCTTCAAATAGATAAACTATTACTTATATGATAATTATAAAATACTTTGGATTTTAAAAATAAAATTTCTGATCTTCAAATGGGTGCTTCGGATATTATGATTAGTTTAGATGTTGTATCCTTGTTTACTAATATTCCTTTATCTGACAACACTGAATTACTTTAAGAAGAATTTTCTTCAGATATTGTTAAATTATTTGATTTTGTAGTACATTTAGGTTACTTCTCCTTTAAAAACAAATTATATCAATAAATCAAAGGAATAGCCATGGGCAACAGTGTTTCTCCTACAATAGTCAACTTCTTTGTGGAACCCTTTGAACAATATAGTTTTGATAACATTTCACCTAGACTTACACATTGGTACAGATTTGTGGATGATATTTTTGCAATTTGCAATGGCTCTCCCTCTGGTTACAGTAGTTCCTCTCTAAATTAAAGCACTTTATCCCAGGATCCAATTTACTTTAGAAGAAAATAACCCATTAGCCTTTTTTAGGTCTTCTAATTCTTCATCAACAAGATAGTAGCCTAAATTTTTCAGTTTTTTGGAAGAAGACTCATACAAGCCATTACATCCATGCTGACCATCCTAGTCAAAAGGCTGGAACTATTAAGACTTTGGTACATTGTGCTTATTCTTTATGTTCTTCAGACAAACGTTTACAGCAAAAATTTACAAAATATTAATTTAATCTTAATTATAAAATTTAATTAAGATTAAAATTACTAATCATTTTAAGGATTCTTTTATCAAAAAAGCTTTTAACAGTTTCTCTACTTCATCCAGTACAAATGAAATAACTTGCATTCCTATCCCTTATGTGCATGGCATTACTGAACATGTAGCAAAAGTTATAAAACCACTGAATATTTTTATTGCCTTTCATCCTATTAGAAAACTCTCCACATTCTGGCTTCTCCTAAGCACAAGCTTCTACCTCTTAGTTATCAAGGTATCTACCAGATTCCTTGCTCTTGTGGGTTATCTTATGTATTCATAATGTATTCATAATAGGTTATCTTATTTTGAACAAACCAGAAGAAGTTCTTTAATTCATCTAGAAGAACACAAGTTTTATTATATTAAATACCATGAGCCTGAACTTTCAGAACATTTATTGACATTAAACATAGTGTTTATTGGAATAAGATAAGAGTCCTTCATAAAAGTCATAAAAGTGTTTTTAAGATTCCAGTTTTTTGAGAAGAATGGCGAACTGATTGCTGTTGTATGTAGCAATAAATGGAAATGGTTCGCAATAAATGAAAATAGTTAGTTCACTGAAGAAGAAGAATGGGAGAGCAAGATGTCTAGAATGCTAGTTTGTTTTCCTTTACTATTTTCATAAGTGAAGCTTAAATAAAGATATAGATGGAAAAAATAGCTGTAAATGTTATTACTCTTAAATTTTTTTTTTTTTATTTGTTTGGTTAGTTTGTGATAGTGCTTTTATTTTTTCTGGTTAGCAGAGCTATATATCTTGTACACTTTACTAAACAGAAATGGAAGAAATGAAGCACTGGGATCACAAAAACAAATTTCCTGAGTGTTTTTGTCCTTACAATGTTTCATATGCTGCCACTTATTATTATTATTATTCTAAGACCCCAAAATCATCTAGGAGATCTAGGAGATTTTGTCATACATACAGCTGTGCCTTAAGTACATTCAAATTCTCTGTAGACACCACCCTCTCAGGCAAGGCATTCCAATCATTCACAACTCTGAATGCAAAAAAACTTGCTTCTCACTCCCCTGCTCATACTCTCCTTACACAGCTTCCAGAGATAACTTCTGGTTCTTCCCTGATCTCAAACCATTTTCTGTAAAGCCTCTTCAACATTGATCCTATAACAACCCCTTACTAACTTGTAGATCTCTATCATATCACTCCTCTTCTGCTATCCACTAGACTCTGTAAATTGCATCTTCTCAACCTTTCATCATATTTGACATTCCAGAGATCAAAAACTACCTTAGTCAGTTGTCTCTGGAACCTTTCCAACATTTCTTCATCATTTTGAAAACTAGGTGACCAAATCTGTGCATAGTAGCCCATGTGGAGCCTAATCAGAGCCTTATACAATGGAACAAGAATCTCCTTACTTCTACAAGTCAGTGTCCTTTGCATCATTCCGAGAATTCGTTGTGTTGTCCTACAATTTTGGCAATCTGTCCCCTAAATTTCAGATCCTTATCCACTATCACCCCAAGATCTCTAATTACCTCCAATAATATATCCCCACCAAGAGTAAATTCTAGATTGCATCTTTGTTTCCCAAATTTTAAAACCTAACATCAACACTGAACTGGCATCCACATGCCTATTCACTCAATCTATTCAATTCTTGTAAGGCAACTTCTCTACTCTTCAGTTTGTCCCAATTGTGAATCATCTGCAAAAAACTGAGTATCCCATCCAAATCTTTGCAAATATCATTAACATATAATTTAAACAGCAATTGCCCTAAAACAGACCCATGAGGCACATCACTTTGCTCCCCTATACACAACTTGCTGATACCTATCAGATAGCCAGTCTCCAATCAATCTATTAGATTATTAGTGCATCTAATCTAATCTATTAGATTAAATGCACTAATCTAATATCCAACCCCATCTACTCTAGTTTGACTATCAACTTATCATGCAGTAATCTATCAAAAGCCTTTGAAAAATCCATGCTGTCCATCAAAGATAATACCATTGTTGTCAACCCAATTCTGGATCCTAGTTCTCACCAGCTTCTCCAACATCTTAACTGCAACATCTCACATACAGATAGGCCTATAATTTGATGCTTGAGTTATACCACCTCCCTAATGAAGTGGCACAATCTTATCCTCCTTCCACTCTTTTGGAACTCGATCCAGTACAAGGCTCGTATGAAACAAATATGCCAAGGCAGATGCCAACTCCTTGGCATATTCCTTCCAAATACGTGGTGATATATTATCAAGTCCCAGAGTCTTACTAACATCAAGTTTGCTCAATTCTCCATATACCTCTTGCTCACTTACAGTCAGTCTCTCATCCTCAACTACTCTGAAACTCTCCATGACGTCACATTCATATGAATGAAAGACCTTTATGAACTGCTCATTAAGTATCTCCACTATATCTTCTGCTGCAGTTGTTTTTATACCATTTTCTCCAATCAATGTCATCCTTCCATAATCATTCTTTTTTTTTTTTTTTTTTTTGCTGGCTACATGTCGAAAAATCTCCGTATGATTCTTGTTGGCTTCATTAGCTAACTGCTGTCATACTTCACCTTTGCTACCCTTACTAACCAAGTCACCTACTTGCCTGTTCTTTGTAATCTTTATGGAATTGATTATTACCACTTCTCTTATGCTGCCTCCATAATGCCTTCTTCCTCTGTATTGCAATTAATATCTTCATTCATCCATGTCACACCTACCTTATTTAGCCTCTGACTCTTGGAATACATTTAGGCATTGCTTCTACTAGACAGTTCTTGAATATCCTCCAAGCTGCATTGATCCCCCTTTTCAGCTAATTCCTCATTCAACTTGTTCAATGCTAGTTGTAAATTTCTTCAAATGATATTATTTAATTGTTCTTTTAGTCTTATTTGATTTAGAATTCTTATAATGTCTTGTAATAATTCCATCTAAACTTTACTTCCCTTTATTTTCTTATATTTTTTTGCCTTTAATATATTCTTTATTATTATTATTATTATCAGACCCCACCCACTAGGGAGTCAAAGACTCATCGGGGAAGGCCCATATCATCTACACTAGCTATCATACCTATTTTTGCATTCATTCAAACTACTTGTACTCATCATCTATAAAACAATCCATTTTCCAATCACACACCATTCTAGAGAAATCTAGCTCTCACCATTTTCTTGACTGTATTCATTCTCAACTTCCATGGATGTCTTCTCCTCACCCTCCATAAAATTAAAAATTCCATCTATTGGTATACTGTATGCCCCTTTCAAAAGTTTTAGCTTTCTATTTTATCTCCCCTCTTTCTCCTGTTTGCTGTCTACAGTCCATAAATTCTCAATCTATTCTGAAAATTTATATTCAACAGTCCTCATATCATCTTTAACATTATTCTTAGCTTTCTCTCCACTGTAACAAAAGACCACATTTGGAAGAGGTCGTATCGAAGCCTTATCAATGGTTGTATCAAAAACACAAAATGAGTTCCTGATCTTTAAATATCAATGTTCATTTCAGCATTGCAATTATCCTATAAGCTGTTTTTGTAATATTTGCTATATGGCTTTGATTTGGTTTAGGATTTAACGGCACAAGGACAATTAAGGTTACACTGTGCTAACACATGTCATACCATTACACAAGGTAATAAATACATAAAACATAATACAATACAATACAATAAACAGGTGTAAGTGCACACAATAATAATTATATAAAACAATAAGCATAAACATGTATAAAAATGACTGTGTAAAAGGCAAATGTAAAACAGGTATATTACCAATAAGATGTATAAAATTTATACATCTTGTTAAGGAAAAATCAAGTATAAAAAAATTTTCATAAAAACATATATAAAAAAAACAATTCTTAAAAATGTATACTAAGCATTGCTACCCGAGGAAAAAAACGCACTTATAAAACTAATATATATAGTAAAAACCCCTTTTTTACACTTTTCAGGGGACTGATGGAAAAAAGTGTAAATAGCAGGAAATGTAAAAAAACATTAAAAAAAAAGGCATTGAAAGATGACTTACTGCTAGTATGTGAGTCTACATACTAGATTAAAAAATTTAATAACTGAAAATAAATGAATTTACAATTACTTAAATTTATCAATTTAAAAAAAATCTTCAATTGTTGATTGTTTATGCTTTCAGTTTTTTTTTTTTTTTTTTTTTTTTTTTTAAATATAGCTCCACATTGCTTTGCATTGAGTTCAATGCTTGACCTGTTTTTTACAATCGTGTTCTGAGTGGATACGGAGAGTCCAAGATCGTTTGATAAATGCACACATATTCTGGCATGAAAATCTACATGTCGCAAAATTGCCATCTTTTCTTCAACCGAAATACATTTTCTGTCTTTTTTCTCCATGTTACTAACATGGATAATCCACCACCGCAACTTGAAAGCAACTCTCACATGCTAAATTACATAGCAGAAATTCTGCAATATCAATTCGTACTGTGATTGAAAAATCACGATATCGCTCATCACTACATTACTGTTGCAAGCGTGCAAGTCACCGTGATGGCAAAAATGAAACTATAGCCAAAAGCAATGCCATCTGGGAACAGAAATGCACAGATTTCTGCAGAAATCGATTCGAAAATCAGTATTGCTACCCAAGAAAAAAACGCAAATCATGGGAAATAACGTCCACATCAAGTTGTTAATGGCGGGAAAACAATATATCGTAAGAATAGGCCTTAACACGGGACCAACGGAAAATGACGTAAACGGCAGGAAAACGTAAATTGCGGGAACATAAAAATGGGGTTTTACTGTGTGTGTGTGTGTATATATATATATATATATATATATATAAAACAAAAAAACACATGTACTAACCACAGTGATAAGTTTTAATACATCATCATCATCATCAAATTCCTGACATGTTCCCTCAAGGAGTGTACAGAATATGATAGTACTACATGAAAAATTTACATCATTACTAACTTCCTATCTACAATTTTCCTCCAAATCAGTCTGTTACTTGTCAAGACTCCAACATTATCAGATCTTATATTTCTATCGTCTAAGGCACACTGTACTGTATCAATCAACCTATATCTTGGTCTTCCTCTGGGTCATTTTCCTGCCAAATTGGCAGAGAACACTTGTTTCGCTAATCTTTCCTTGCCCATTCTGTTTAAGTGACCATACCACCTGAGATTAGCTCTGCTAGTGCATTCATGGATGCCGACAATGTCAAGTTCTTTCCTAATATCCTTGTTTTTAATATGATATTGCCATTGACTATCTGTTCACACCTCTAATCTTTCTCAGGACTCTCATATCTGCGGTCTCTAGTCTTTGGCCAAGCATTTTACTTCTGACCCAGCTCTCAGATCCATAAGTTAAAACTGGTTTGAACACTGTCTTGTATACAGCTAATTTAGTGTTCTGACTAATTTCTCTCTTATTCCATATGAATTTATTCAATTGACTTCCCTCCATGCCAGCTTTGTTGATTCTGTTGTCTATTTCCATATTTAATTTACCATCTTCAGTAAAAATGGTAGCTGAAAAAAAAGTAGCCGAAATGTTTTACTTGTTCCACAGGTTCCTCATTCATAACACAGTTGACATTTTCAACAATTCTACCTATTTTCATTGTCTTTGTCTTTTTAATTCTGACCTTCATACCATATCTATTACAACAGTTATTCAATTTAGTCAGGGAATCTTGCAAAGTTGTAGCAGATTTATTTAGAAGTATAACATCGTCTGCATAAAGCAAAGAGCTGACATTAACATCTCCAATCCTGATATCAGGCCTAATACCACTCTCCTTCACAATGCGATCCATATAGATAATGAATAACAGAGGGGATAATGTACCTCCTTGTCTCACACCAAATTTAACATTAAACCATCTTTCTGTACTTCCTTCAATTCTGACTGCCAACTTACAACTCAAATACAGACGAAATATTGCTTGATATAATACCTCATTGACAACATATAACTGTAGTGTATGGAAAAGCTTCTCTCTTGGCACTTTGTCATATGCCTGTTCCAGATCGACAAAACTTAAATACAGATCTTTGTTTTAATACGTAAATATTTCAAATTGTGTAAAATAATATTTTTATATATATTATCTTCTTTTTCTTTTTTTTTTTCAGTTATATTTTAATTTAATTCTATAACATGCTACTGCACACATATTGAGATTCCATTGTAATCATGCGCCCTAACTGTATGTTATTCCAAGCATTGTTTGAATTACTGAACTGAGGATGTCCCAAGATACTTGGAATGAAATATTAAAGTATTAAAATTTATCACTGTGGTCAGTATGTGTGTGTTTTTAGTGATAAATTTACCACAGGTTTCATTGTATAAAAAAATATATATACACTGCTTAGAAAACAGTCAATGAAATCTCCATGGGGATGGTGCATCATGCCAGATAATGAGTCAAGTGTTTGTAGCCAGTATAAATTCCAAGTGCAATGGCAAAATAGTTTAAAGAAGGGAAATGATGGAGTTTGAAAGAGGCATTGCATAAGAGAATGCCATGTTGCAGGCCTATCTGTTCAGCAGATTGTTGATAAATTGGGCCATCCCAGTTCAACAATCAGAAGGTGCTACGAAGGATATGTAAAAACCACACTGGCAAACACGTTGAATGTGAAGTTTTCGGGCAGTGACTGGAATACGAATCGGCACAAAAACATTCAGAACCGAGGTTCACAACATGATTTCTATGTTGTGAGCCCCAACATGAATACTATTGCTCTGCAAAAATGAAAATGACTGATCAATCTGATAAAATCTGCCTAAGAGTATAAGGGCTCAGACATATTGTGAGTATGACTGTAAAAGTGACTGCACTCATTTACAAAGTGAGGACAGTCAATTAAAATGTGAGTGATGGTTAGTCCAGTACCAGAGAACTTGCACATAGGCATGTACTCAACTTAAAGAGAAAGTGTGTGTTAAACAGCTTTGAAGTATGTGGAGCTGAGTAAGAGCAACTTCTTTTTTATGGTCCCTGTGTAGACTAGACAGCAACAATTAATTTCAGGCTTGATTTCATAGAGCTTATTATTGGTCTCAATTCCATTACTGCCACTGGAGATAACAGTTTCTGTTTGTGATCTGCTTGTAATCAGTGCAGGAGAGAGCAGATGGTGAAAGCTTGAGAAACGAGCTGGACTACCTACAGGCCTCATTTCCCCATTTCCCATAATCACAACGTGGCTTGGCAGCCAACAAAAGTGCACATTGAAATATCTTACATAACTGATAAAGGACATGTTGGATGAGAGAGACTCAGATGTTTCTGCAGCTCTAGACTTATTTCCTATAGGGAGCTCTGCAAATCTGTATATATAATGCACCTTTAGTAGTGATTCAGTCGTATGTAGTTTAAGGCAAGCTCTGTAGCATACAGCTCAGAACGTGAAGTAATTACATTCTAGTGGATCTGAGCAATATTATATTGTCTGGGAAGACAGCAGAAGCAGATAGACACAAAATCAGAGCATGTGCTTGAAAGACTTGCTGGTGGACAACAGGAGGAATGGAATATTTGGATAGCCTGCAAAAAAGAAAAGCTGCACGGTAGTGTTTATGTATGTATATATATGTAGCAATTTGTAGTATTAACTCGGAATTGGGATATGTTCATATTTATATATACTGACTATAACCAAGACTAGAATAACAATTAAATTTATTCAAAACACAACATGTTTCATCGGATTGTCCAACTTCTTCAGGCATGGGAACATAGAAAGCAAATAAACACTATAAGAAACATCGTATCACTATAAAAACGACTATTATAAAATTCAGTTAGCTTTGAACTGTAGCTACAGTCCGTGTTGAAGTTCTATTGTTAGGCAGCTGTGTGTGTTGTCTGATAGAACAACAGAACTTCAACATGGACTGTAGCTACAGTTCAAAGCTAACTAAATTTTATAATAGTCATTTTTATAGTGATACGATGTTTCTTATAGTGTTTATTTGCTTTCTATGTTCCCATGCCTGAAGAAGTCGGACAATCCGATGAAACAAGTTGCATTTTGAATAAATTTAATTGTTATTCTAGTCTCAGTTATAGCCAGTATATATAAATATGAACATATATATATGTAGATATATATATATATATACATGAATGCCATGGTGGTAGTATATTTGATGGCATTTTTGTGCAACAAACAGCCATAATATCTAGAGCTTCTAAGAGGGGCTTTTATTTACAAACCAAAAGGATATTGGCAGTCTGATGAATGTTTATACAGATTCTCTCACCATGGGCAGAAAATAGTTAGCCATGTGGGATAGCTCTTTAGTAGACATTTTATTTTGGTAGCATACAACAGGGTCAGCTGTTAACATTGAAGTGACACTTGTCTCGATATTGAGATAAGAGATCAGTAAAATTCTAAATGCTCCACTTGCAATTCTTATGACTTGATGGTAGATTGGATCCAACATCCAACCAGCACAATGCACTCTCTCTGGCAGAAACATAGAATTAAAATCCTTAAATCTTGTAAAGTTTTGATCTAATTAGTGCATGATAGAAATGGAGCAACATCTGTCAGCACTCCAAGAGGTCAAGGATCTTCGTTGCTTTAAAGCACTTATCTTGCAAATGGTATATGTGAAGGAGGAAGCTGAGTTTCTTGTCAAATATGGCTACAAGAACTTGGCTTCTAATGCAACTGAGATTCAAGTTTATCCTGGTACAAGTTCTGGATCAGAATGAAGACCACGTCTTTGACAAAAATGCATAAACTGTCTTCTGCTGGGAAAATCTGAATCTATTTGCAGTTGCCCATTCTAAATGGGCATTAGCATACTGGCAATTGTCTTTCTAACCCCACCCACCCATTATACAAACAACAGAAGATGGTGCAGTCATACATATAGAGGATATTACTTACAGTTAAAGGAAGTGGTTAAGTTACCGAGTTAACTCCCTTCTCTGAGGTAGGTATATAGTTGGGAGAGAGAGAGAGAGAGAGTGGTTCCCACTTGGAAGATTCAGTTGGATAAAAAGTTCCTAATAAAAAGAGAGATTCCCTCTGAGACCAAAGTTGTGTAGGTTTTTCAATATTCCAAATTTCCATATCATTTTCTTTGATATGCCTTTCCATATCAAAGAAAACTGATACTAAGCACTCACATTTTAGGAAGGTATCTCAAATGGATGCTTCCACTCAAACTACATGATCAGTTGTTCTGAATGATATTTGTAGAAGCCAAATTCTGTTCTGGAAAAAAACTTGTTTCTCTCCAGAAACCATAAAAGACAAGAGTTAACCATTTTTTTGTCAAATCTTGCACAAGCAGCTGGTCAGAGTAACTGGTTACTAATTTATTGGAGATCTGGGATCCTTCCCTGGCTTAGGAAAGCAATAATAATCACCTTTTGCCAGGTATCTAGGAAAATGTTCTCACAAAAAATTCTACTGAACAGGCAGCAGCAGTTGATCATTAGCAATTGGTGACAGATGTTTGATCATCTCATAATGGATGTTATCTCATCCAACCAGCAGCTGGGTGACATTTATGCAAAGCAGCTTTAATTTTTTCTTTCATGGACAGCCTGTTATACTCTACTATACTGCTTGAAGAAAGCAGAATGTGCTATTTTTCTGCTTTACATTTTTGGGCAAGGAACTCTACAGGGATATGAAGATACTGCTGATGTTTTAGCAAAAATCTCCTCAAGAGTGTCTGCAATTGCTGTTGGCTTGGCAATTGTGCACCATTATGTTCAAGGATGGAAAGTGAGTGGGTGGGTGGTATATCTTCCCTTTGTTTTCTGGATTTTTCTTATTTGCTATTAGTTACACTTGTTATGGAAGATGTGCATTGGATCCAGGATTCCTTTTGGCTCTGATGATGGATGTAACTTGCTCAGGGCATGTTTGAAAGGAATATTTGTTGTTGTGGGGTATCTGCAGAAGATACTCCAAGCTTCTAGGACTGCTATGCAATCAATGTTCTACCACAGTTTAGGGAAAAGTGGAAAATGACTAAATGTTTTAGGAATTTAAGTTAAGCAGCTTGTGTAATACACTGTCACATGACTCACTGCATTGAAGATGAGCTGACTGTTACAAAATCAAATTTTGATAAGGAAGAGTAGTTAAGCCAGGCAGCTTTCCCATTTTACCATCATGATATCCATGATGTAGTACATAGCTGCCCATGCAGAAAACTAGATATCATGGGAAATCAGTTTCCTACTTAAATTTAGAGAGGAAAAAGGGAGGGTGAGCAAACGGTTGTCAATAGCAGTGAATGTTTGGGTAGGCAAATGGAGGGTGTTGCTTCCTGTGTTTAAGAAGATGAGATTATTGTTATTGAGCATACATTCAAGAACGTTTGCTCTGATGTTAGTTTGGGTGCTACCATAGTGTTCTGTCTGTTTAAATCCCTCATTAAAAATAAAGGAGATGGCAATATGACATCATCAAGGTCATCCTGAGATATATCTGCAGAAGGAGGTAAATAGCTGCAGCATGCTGTTATAAGAGATCCAACCAAGAGTCAGATGGCAACTGCCTCTATATTTGTATTAAATGGGACTTGCTGGAAGGGGATACTCGAACATGACCTTGTCTTATTAAATCCATACTGTTCATTGCAAAGTACAGATTCTCTGTCAATCCATTTCTGCATCTGATCTCTTCCCAGCTTTTCCAAAATATTCATCACTACTCCAAAGATGCTGATAGTTAGACACATCAGTCCTTGCAGAATCCTTAAGCAATGGGATTATCATACATTCTTTCCACTACTGTGGAATCAATCCTGTTCTGATATTCAGATTATACAGTCTAGTCAAAGCATCCATACTGATATCCCATTAGTCCCTACTCCTGCATTCTTCTTCAGTGCAATAGTACCTCCTTCTCATATACCTGAATTTCTTTATCCAGTGAAGAAGTAGAACTGAGCTTAATGCAGTATACACAAGGTTTAGCATAATGGGCACATTAGCTGAACAAATCTCTTCTGCATCTGCCACCCATATACCATCTGTATTTAGTAGCTATTCTTTAATATTCATTCATTTTTTTTTTCTTAACTTGCAGCAAAATGGCAAAAATCTTTGGCGTTGTCTTCAACTTGCAGAACTAGTTTCTTTTTACATTTAGACTTACTTGTACAATATTTATAACTCTTCTGGTTTGCATCTAATAATTTTCATAACTGACATCATACTTATACAAAAGATATTCCTTCAAGATCTTCTTTTTCTTAATAATCTCTTGCTTAATAAGACTGTACATCCATTTCACTCCTACCTTATTTATTCTTCAAACTTAAACTTGTTGGAAATCCATTTATGACAACAAGGAAAAGCTAGCTACTAGTTAAACTTCTTCTTCACTAATAAACCCTCACTCTCAAAATTAAATCATCTCACTCTCAAAATTTAACAGTAGGAATTAAATTCAGTTTATTTGTAGCTTACTCACAATCTGATCATGCACCATGGTAACAATATTTTTATTGATTTGTAATTTCAATTGTGACATTTATTTTAAGTATCTATATTTTTCCAGTCTTTTTATCTTATAAAAAACACTTTGGTAAAATGATTAGCTTCTTATTTTAAGACAGAAAATTATTCACTTATACTGCAATAAAATGTCACCATTCATTGAAATTTTTTATATCTGTTAAGTTCTAGTATACATCTCTTCTTGGTATATTAATTAATTCTTATGGAAAAAACTGCTTTGCTTTCTGTTATACTATTCAGCAATATGTTATGTTTTTCAATGGATGGCTGACTATATCTACATATGCATAATACTATGAACAGGTGCTTACTCTTTTCCAGTCAAAATTCACTCCAAGTTCTTTCAACTGTTGTTTCATCACTGCAATGTTGCTAAATAAAAAGAATGAATACAGAATAAGTGAATTCAATTAATAAATGACAATCAGAATATGAGATAAAATGAACTGTATATTAGTTTAAATTTATTCAAGAATGGGAAATAAAAATATAAGTACCTGTATGTCCAGTTTTTGGGATGCTCCTTTTTTTCAATAGCTGCATTCTCTGCCGGGAGCCCAAATGCATCCCACCCCATTGGGTGAATAACCTTGAGACCATATGTAAAAAAAAAGTAAACATGAAATAATCCCTGGAATCTCAGTGTGGTCTATAATTCACAGGCAGTTTCTTACATAAAATAAAATAATCTGTGTCCTCATATTTACATAAAAAAAGAGTATTTTAATTATTTATTATTATGATAGGTACTATGTGTGCTAATCTATATTTAGTCTGACGAAATATATGTTTTACAATTTTTATGATGATGAAATTTTTTATATCCTTACATATTTTTGTATATAATTTTACATGCTAATTAAATTTATCTCCTGTTTTCACATATGAGGATGCTATGAATGTTTTGTTCATAGATATTTATATATAAATATATCAATGATTAGTAGCATTTTTGCTTTGAACGAAATATCACAAATATATGGAAGAATGTTATGAAGAAAGATAAAAAGTAAATATTTTCAGATATAATAATTTTGATTTATGAGACATTTGAACTGGAGACTGACTCAATGTTATATGATGAAAGTGGTTTCCTAACATTAATAATCTATGCTTCCAAATACTAATCACCAAGGTTATAAAGATATTTTAGAACAGTTACCAAAGTTCTTTTCTCTTGTATCAACACAAAAATAACTTCTTATTGTTTTTCTTCCTCCTTAAATGAAAAGAATGAAAATGCTATTACTGATTATCACTGAATGACCTTCACAGGACTTATGATAGGAACTCTATATTGTCACAAAGTTTCTGCATCACTCCTTAAAATTATCTAACTTTTTGCTCCCTTGCTCACTACTCTCTTACACAAAATCCAGGGATGGCCCCTTGTCCATTTGATTGTTTTCTATCCTTTCAAAAAATGTTCCAGGTTACATCTGTAAATCTCAATCGCCTATCACTCCTGCATTGTCAAACAATATCAGGATGTTCTGATTACCTTTGTATACCCCATCTCCAAAGTTTTTCATCCCTTTCAAATACCAGCAACCAGATCTAAGCAGTTCACATATCATCTTATCAGGGCTTCGTACAATGGCACCAACACATCTTTATCTCTTCTAATCAATGTCTTTCCTGTTGCTCTGGGTTGTATTTGCAATATGCTGCCCTAAACTTTGATTTTCTATCTATCATTACCCAAACTCTCTTGCTTCCTCTACTTCCTCATATTGTCCTACCAGCAGACTATATAGCCTGCCATCTGTGTTCAAGTTCAAGATCTTATAGCCAGCTACATTCCTGGCATCCTCGTGCATTTCACCTTTCCGTTTCATTCAAATCCTTGTGAAGAGCAACAACATAGGCATTATTCCTAATATTGCTCTCCAGTTCTGCATTGTTCCCTATACCTAGTCCAGCCATAATACTGTTACAATATGAACAGTGCATAAACTTTTAATCTATCAGTAAATCATTGATAGCTTTCAGCATATACAAACCATATGTATAATGTGCACATAGCAGCACTGAATGTTCGAAATTTTCACCTTTTGCACACCCAAATCATGCACACCCAAAGACTGTGAGGCCACATATCGATGGTGGCATGCACAACATCCAATGGAAATGCTGCCAATCTCACTCCAAACCGGTTTCATGCTAAAATAAACAGTTAAATTAAGCGTAGTGGCCTTGGAACTATTGATTTTTGACATTTTTGATGTTAATCAAAAGTTCAATGGTTGAATAATCAGTAAAACTACAAAGAAACCTGACAGTGAATTGATCTATTTTTGTATGGCATGTTGGAGTTTGAAGAACACAGAGGACTAAAAGATTGGATATCAGTAAGTCAGATGTTGTATAATTTGCATGTGTACTAACAGGAGAGGCATACCCCAGTCATATTGTAATATTTTTGAGGTTACTGTAATTAATATAAATTTTCTTTACCTTTTTTTCTAATGTTATTGTTACTGTGCCTTTGTAATATATCTATCTTTCTTTTAATCATCTTCTATATTTTCATTCATTAACTTTTTTATACTTTATCCTTATCCGTTACCTTTCTATATAGTCAGTTAATCTTAATACCTTTTCTCTACTTTCAATATATTATACTTAAGATTTCTAGAAATTTATTTGATTATTCCGGACTGTGCCACTAAAAATCTCTAATTGGCATAAGAAATTGTTTACCTTCAGTAAAGCACCTCTATACAGTTAATTACAGTCGTAGCTGACTCCTAACTTAAATTTTGTACCAAGGTTTAATTTCTTTCCCGCTAACAGGATCGGATTTTATTTGAGAATAGTGCAGTTGCAAAAAAGATCAGACGGCACTTCTTATAAATAAAACAAACATATTTATTCACACTAAGACAATAATACAATGTATACACTTAAATGATGTTACTATCATTTCCTCTCAAAGCTAAGCATCAAAATTAAAACATCACATAGAACAACTCTTAGGCATGTTATAAACATCAGAGACGTAAATCATCAAACAAATTAATTCTATATATCAAATAACTATCAGCCCATTTACAATCTAGGAATTATCATGCTTTGACTAATAAAATCTCCAATTCTAACTTTCACAAAAAAAATGTAACACTCACTTAGCAACCAACTTCTCACACCATTATAATTCTAAATTCTATAATTTTCTTATCAATTCTTTTAAATCATTTCAACACAATACAACATAAGCTTAAACTTTCATTAATATCCTTCAAATTATTCAAAAAGCAAACAGATTCACTCCATGCTAATAAGTTTCAATCTATTACATCCTTCAGTTCTAAGAATTCAGTCTATCCAAAACAGTCCTTCACATCACATATAAGAGAAAGTTTTTCAACAAAAAAATTTCAACTCACATTAATTCTTTCATAGGCACAATTGCACTTAGTCGTATCTTCTCTTAGGACTTATTCTGGATTCCCCTCTATCGCTTCAGACATGTCATGGAAACCGTGTTCTCCTCTGGAATTTCTCGCGGGGCTGGAGCTCGATCTTTCGGCATTGTAGGCACTAGGACGTGCGGTCTGACAGTCAAAGCCTTGTCATCCAGGTCCTGAGCCACTACTTGCTCTATAAGGTTTCGCCTCCGTTTACCCTACACGAATTCATCCGGGATTCCATGGATCGACCTCCCCTCTTCTCCCTGCGTCAGATCTCCCAATGCATGATAGTCGATGCACACTAGTCGATGCCTGTCAGTCCATTGCTGACCCTTTTATTTTGCCTCTTGCGGGACCCTGCACGAAGTTTTTAGACCCCATATATTTCCGCGCAAACTTTGAATTAAGTCTGAGATCCCCGTACCTATCACGTGCTAACTCCTTTCCTTCTAGAAAGTTCCGACTTCTATCTCCCTGAAGTGTAGTTTAATCCCTTTTTCAGTATAGCGTAACAGCTTCTGATATATACCACCCCCTTTTGCTATCAACCTTGACAGTGGTGTCGGACTGCTTTGGTTACAATGGGTTTCCATTCTACCCTATACCAAGTGATACATCAAATATATTTCCGAACTCTAAGGTAATTTGCCGCTAAACTTCTATTTTTAGATACTTGTTTACTTTACTTTAGCATGTTTAATTTCTTAGGGTCTCTACAGATGGGCATTTTGTATTACTTGTGTAGGTAATTCTAACATACTTCTGCTCTCTAAGGGATTTTATTTTGAAATACACACTATCTACAGTATCATGTAAATTTTTCTGTGCTAATTTTATATGGGCTGCTATTATTATTTACATCTATTATATACAAGTTTACAATTCTTTGAATTTCGGATGTGACTCCTGTAAAATCGATGCAATTAAACATTGTAAGAATCATGACGCTGCATCGAATTTTACAATATGATAGCAAATCACTGCTTTTTTTAACTTGTAAATGTCTGTAATGATTTAATAATGTTTTTAACAGTCATATATGTCGGATAAATGAAGAATTTTTTGATATATGCAAATGAAAAATTTAGAATAATTTTCACATCCAAAAACGTTATTCTGAATAACATGGCTTAAGGGAACACACATATACACCATTAAAAGTTCTTCCATTTCAGCGATACAATTGTCATGTTTTGTAGACAACTGTAGTGTTAACTAATGTAGCACTTTTTACTTCACTAAGAACTTTGTTTTTAACAACTGTTACAACAGTAGTGCAAGTTAAGTTTAGTCTGCAGTCTATCTCAGTGTTTGATATACTGTCCTGACTAAATTTAATAATTTACCTTAGTATGTAATTTAATAGCTTTTAATTTTATAGTCAGATACATTCCTGGCATCCTAGTGCATTTCACCTTTCTGTTTCATTCAAATCCTTGTGAAGATCCTTAATTTAATATTCCATTTCCTCCACATAGCCTTTAAAGGAATGCGGAGAACCGATCAGGGCTTCTGACCTAATGTCCAATCCTCACCTTCTCGTGGTGCACCCTGTTCGGTATCTACTTGGATACTGAATGAATGAGGATGGGCTGGCAATTTGGGATTTAGCCGACCAAATTGTATTCTTATTGGTTAAACCAAAATAAAAAAATGATGGTACAACATGACAAAATTTCATGCTGGCTGGGGCATCGTCCGGTTAAACAAGGCCACCCATTGTTTTTGCCAGGGAACCAGGGCGAACAGCAATAAGTCAGCTACTGGAACAAATCTGAAAACAAACCTCAACTCAACATCACCAGAGTTAAAGATCAGTACTATCAACGTAAGAAGCCTGAATGGCAAAGAAATGGAGCTAGCTGAGGAATTAGATAAGTACCAGATCGATATAATAGGGGTGACTGAAACAAAAAAGACCAAAACTGGTGAGATCTTTCTGAGCAATAAATACAAAATGTTATATTCAGGCAATGACAATCAAGGAAAAGAAGGAGTAGCCATAGTATTCAACACAAAATATGAGGCTAATCTTCTTGAATGGCAGTCAGTCTCAAGTAGAGTAATGTGGGCAAATATGAGAATGGGGAACTGGACAATGAGACTTATTTGTGCCACATATAGTCCCACAGAAGGTTCTACTAAGGTAGAAGTGGAGGAATTTTTTGAGGCTTTAGAAAAAGCAACTGACACAATGAAAAAGGAAAAGTTGGTCCTTGTTGGGGATCTAAATAGCAGAGTAGGAAATGATTGTCAGACATACAAAAATATTTTGAGAAAATTTGGAGAAAAGAGCAAAGCTAATAATAATGGCAAATATCTGTTGGATTTCTGCTCACGACATGGACTGGTTATTACTAACACCATGTTCCAACATAAAAATGTGCACAAATTCACATGGAGAGAAGAGGCTAGGAATAAGAAAAGTCTCATTGAGTATGTTATTGTTGATAGTTATGTTTTCTCCCTGGTGAAGGACACCAGAGTGTACAGAGGATTTGAAATTGGAAGTGATCACTATTTAGTCTTGAGCAGGATAAAATTGAATTTCATATTGAAAAGGATAACATGTAAGAAAGTTTTAAAGCGAATAAAAGTTGAGCAGCTCTCAGACGTGAACTGTAGACTAAAATACACAAAGATTATCGAAGAAAAAATTAAAGAGTTTGAGAACAGGAATCAAACCTTGGAGATTCAGTGGCAAACTCTGAAGAAAACATTGATTGATTCTGCCAGAGAGGCATGTGGTGAGGTTGTCTGCAAGGATAAAAAAATCAGAACTCCCTGGTGGACACAGGAAGTTAAAGAGGCAGTGAAGGAAAAGAAGAAAGCATATCAAAAGTTCCTGTCAAATAAGTCAGCTTGTGCTCTTAGAGAATATAGAGACAAGTGCAAGAATGCTAAACACTATGTAAAACTAGCTAAACAAAAGTCATGGGAGGACTTTGACAAGAATATAGAAAATAAATATCAAGAAGGTGGCAAAATATTCTGGAGATTGTTCAAGAAGCTTAGGAATGGAGGAAAGAGTGCTGTAAAAGGAGTTAGAGATGATAAAGGTGACATGAAAACTGGAGAAAAAGATATCCTTGAAGTATGGAGTAATGACTTTGAAAAACTGCTAAATGAAGCAAGCAGTGATGACAGCACAGTGGTAAAAAACACTGACCAGGCATGCAGTCAGGAATACATATCCATACTTGAAGTAGAAAAAGCCATCAAAGGCTTGAAATGTTGAAAGGCAGCAGGAGTAGATGATATTCGACCAGAAATGCTGAAGCATGGTGGTATAAGAGTCTTACAGTGGCTGCACTGCATAGTTCAGAAAGCCTGGAGAGAGGGACGAATTTCTGATGATTGGAGTAGAGCTCCCATAGTACCCATATATAAAAAGGGAAATAAAACTGAATGTGAGAATTACAGAGGTATTTCCCTACTGAGTGTGCCTGGCAAGATCTATGCAAGTATACTTGAGAAACGGTTGAGAAGAATTTTGGAAGAAAAACTTGGTGAAGAACAAGCTGGATTGCGGCCAAACAGAAGCTGTCAGGATCAGATCTTCACTTTACGACAAATAGTCGAGAAAGCATGGGAATATAACAAAGATCTGTATTTAAGTTTTGTCGATTTGGAAAAGTCATATGATAAGGTGCCAGAGAGAAGCTATTCAATACGCTGCAGTCATATGGTGCCAATGGGGCATTATATCAAGCAATACTTAGTCTTTATTTGAGTTGTAAGTCAGCAGTTAGAATTGAAGGAAGTACAGGAAGATGGTTTAATGTTAAATCTGGTGTGAGACAAGGATGTACGTTATCCCCTCTGTTATTCATTATCTATATGGATCACATTATGAAGGAAAGTGGTATTAAACATGATATCAAAATTGGAGATGTTAATGTCAGCTCTTTGCTTTATGCAGATGATGTTATACTTCTAAATAAATCCGCTACAAGTCTGCAAGATTCTCTGACTAAATTGAATAGTTGTTGTAATAGATATGGTATGAAGGTCAGCAATAAAAAGACAAAGACAATGAAAATAGGCAGAATCATTGAAAATGTCAACTGTGTTGTGAATGGAGAACCTGTGGAACAAGTAAAACATTTCAGCTACTTAGGCACGATTTTTACTGAAGATGGTAAATTAAATATGGAAATAGACAACAGAATCAGCAAAGCTGGTATGGTAGGAAGTCAATTGAATAAATTCATATGGAATAAGAGAGAAATTAGTCGGAATACTAAATTAGCTGTATACAAGTCAGTGTTCAAACCAGTTTTAACTTATGGATCTGAGAGCTGGGTCAGAAGTAAAACACTTGACCAGAGACTAAAGACTGCAGATATGAGAGTCCTGAGAAAGATTATAGGCATGAACAGATGGCATCAATATCAATATCATATTAAAAACGAGGATATTAGGAAAGAACTTGATATTGTCAGCATCCAGGAATACATTAGCAGAGCTAATCTCAGGTGGTATGGTCACCTGAACAGAATGGGCGAGGAAAGATTAGCAAAACACGTGTTCTCTGCCAGGTTGGCAGCAAAACGACCCAGAGGAAGACCAAGATATGGGTGGATTGATACGGTACAAAGTGCCTTAGACGATAGAAATATAAGCTCTGATAATGTTGGAGTCTTGACAAGTAACAGACTGATTTGGAGGAAAATTGTAGATAGGAAGTTAGTAATGATATAATTTTTTCACGTAGTACTATCATGTCCTGTACACCCCTTGTGGGTACATGGCAGGAATTTGATGATGATGATGAAATGTAACATATACTAAAATATTAATTATAAAAAATGATAGCAATGTTACATTGCCATCATCAGAGATCACAAAACACTGAGCAAATGCTGAATAAAGGCAATAGAAGTCAAGCCTAGTCCTAAACAGTGCCCACTAGGGGGCACTGTTTAGGACTCTAGGCTTGGCCACTGGGCTGACGTTCTTAAAATGTATGCTTCCCAGATTTAGGGCAGTCTCATGCATCCAAATTTGCTGAGGATTGGAAAGTTTTTCAAAGCTGAGGCAGATTTGATGAATAGTCTTTCATACTTATATTTTCTGCATTGTAATAGAGTGGTCTTCTTTAAGCATATCCTGTGGTGGGTACCTAAAGAATGGTCAGCAAGTCCTGAGTGGCTGTATTGGTGGAACAGGATGTAGTCCTTGTGTTTGGATATCCTGATATTGGCTGTCTTGTTGTTTGGCCATAGTAGGAAAGTTTATATTAGGTTCATAGTAGGAAAGTCGGTATATCAGGTCCCTTACAACTACAAGGGACCTGATATACCTGACAGGTCTAGGGGGATGTAGCTGGTCTTTGGTGGAGTAGATAAGGATTACCAATTTCTTATGTTGTCTGTAACTGGTTATAAGGTCATATTTACTTAGAATTTTTGTTAATTTCTTGGACGTGCTGCAGAATATATGGAATGGTGATAGATCTTGAGTAATCTCTGCTTTGAAGGAGGAGGAGGGGAGAAGAGAAGGTTGTTGTTACATGGTTTTATTATGTTTATTTTTTTTTTTGGGGGGGGGGGTTGTGACCACTGGCTAAGAAAGTGTTAAGGGTATGGTCAAGTTCAGTAGTTAGTACTCTGTTATCTGAACGGATTAATTTTGCCCTGTTATATAGAGTTTTTATAATCTCATACTGTTGGGGGGCGGGGTTGGGGGGGACGACTGCTGGTGAACATATTTACCTGTATGTGTAAGTTTTCTGTAAATGAAGAATGCCAGGGATTCTTCAGGCTGGTGTGTAATCAGAGTATCTAGAAATGGGAGACTGTGGTTGTTTTCCTTTTTCAAGATGAATTGGAGCCTGAGGTGTTGATTGTTCTGGTGTTAAGAAACTGTGGAGTGTATCTAGGACATGTGGCCTGGAGAACACATTATCCACGTAGAGTAGCCAGACAGTGGGTTTCTGTGGGGCAGAGTTTAAGGCTTTTTCTTCAAAGGTCTCCAATAAAGAAGTTGGCCAGGGGCAGAGAGAGTGGAGAACTCATAGCATTCCCCTCCCTCTGTTTGTAGAAATTTCCTTGCCAAACGAAATAGCCTGAGTTCATGATGAACTGATATAAGGCTGAGATATCGGGAGAAAATATGGCTCTCAGGAGGAAAGTATTAATTAAAGTCTTTTATAATTAATATTCTAGTATATGTTGTCATTTCCTGAAAAATTAAAAGCTATATATATAACCAGCATATAAGCTTATCTATAAGAATGTGATGTAATAGGTTTACATATCTTCTTCCTTTCACTGGAAGCAACACTTTTACTTTGAATTGTATCTGCCATTATTAACAACAATAACATAAAATGATAGTTTATAGTTTATAATTCGTGGCAAAACATCAAAATACAGAGAGATGTAATGAGCAATGATGCCATAAATGATGACCTACAGTTCGTGAAAACTGCAAACTGCACATCGATTGATTCACTTTGAATCCTATCTAGGATGCAAAGACCCTCTATCAGGTGACTTTTCAATCAAAGGTTAGTTAATGCTGGTTAGATATGGAGTTAGTAGGGTTTCCTCCTCCCAGAGAGTGAGTTTTTTCACCCTACAAAACAGGCAAATTGGCTAGAAGAATATAACAACTGAGAGCACCATGCAGATAACATTAAGTGACCTATTAAGTACCTTATTAAGTGCCCTTAATAAGGTTTCAAACAAGCTAAGTTACTTGGCTGTGACAGGTCGCTGAGCCTAACAAGAGAAAATGAGATATACATGGATACATATACACATTTGTATGCACTACAGTACACATAGTACAAATTCCATAGGATCTGAACCTTGTATCCTTTAAAGATAGTGTGCACAAACACCAGCTCATGTGAGCTGGTTAAAAATTTCAAGAATTTTGTTAACTAGTTGTTAAACCAACAATAGCTATAACTTGTACAGCAGCAAGCTTCAATTCCCAATGGCTAACAGAGTTTGGGTGATAAGCTTATATGTGGTGATACAGAAAATCGTAGGGAGCATGCTTATTTTGGCTCTCTGCTTCTTATCTCCTGCCACATTCTTTGTGCAGCAGCCTGTGTAAGGATTATAGCAATTTTACAGGAATATTATTTTTCAACAAACATCTCCTTAATTATGCTTAAGCAGCTTCTTAAGGTAATAATATTCTTCTTTTTTTTGTTGAAAGTTAGAGATAGGTAAAGATGACTTCTCCATTGCTTTCACCTTGGTATCACCACCTCTGGGTCTGGCTCCCACTGACGAGACCACAATAAAGGTCGAAACTGATCTGTGTAGTGGCCCATCCTTTAATGCATAGCATTATACATGTCCACAAGGAGATGTGCTTTGCATTATGGGAGATACTAAGACAAGGAGTGATGAGAACTTGGTCCACCTTTACCACGAGTTCCCTCAGTCCTGAAGATACTTCAGGCACAAACTTTGTTTGCTTACACTTGGATAAAGGATTAAACTAAATTTATTATAGTCTAACCAGGTGGGAAAAACTTCCAACATCTTTCTCTAAATCAAAAGTAATTTAATAATAAGGTGAGACACCTGTTGGCAACTCGTATAGGTAAAGATGACTTCTCCATTGCTTCCACCTTGGTATCACCACCTCTGGAGTCTGGCTCCCACTGATGAGACCTCAATAAAGGTCGAAACTGGTCTGGGTAGTGGCTCTTCCCTTAATGCATAACATTATACATGTCTGCACCTTTACCATGAGTTACCTCAGTCCTGAAGATACTTCAGGTGCAAACGTTGTTTGCTTACACTTGGATAAAGGATTAAACTAAATTTATAATATTCTTCTTAAGGTAATAACATTCACAATTCTAGAAATGCATAATCTGTCAAAGATTATGCATTTCTAGAATTGTGAATGAACCTAATAAGGTCATTACCCTAAGAAGTAGCCAAGGTAAACTTAAGGGGATTTGCTGATAATGGAATTGGTTTATACTTTTGGGGATTGCTATTCTCAAAAAGGAAGAATTACTATGTTTTTTTATTTTTTTTTTTTTCCCCCCCAGTAAGCTGGTTTTGTTAAATATTTACCAGCATGCCCTCTGGGTGCATGTATACAAAAAAACAAAAAAAAAAAGTGTCTGTCTGTCTGTATGACAGTAATAAATCTTGCAAAAATTTATGACTGTCATTTTAGCTTCACTGTATGGAATTTTTGTTAACTAACCAAGAAATAAAGGAAAGCACCAAGCATGAAAAAAGTCAAATTTCCTTTCCTTTTAAAACTTCCTTTAAAAAGTCAAATTTCCTTTCTTAGGATTATTCTTTTCCATGGATCCCTCTTCCTCCTTGGGAAATTCCTGCATATATCAGTGATAAATTTATAAGTCAAAGGCTTTAAACAAAGAAAAATTTTTTTACAGCATACAACAGGTAAAATTCTTAATATGTAAAACAAAATGCAAAAAGTACCATTTTAAACATACTTTTTTGCCCCTCATCATATTAAAACGTGCTACTGCATCACTTAAAGAATACACACGAATATGACCTATATGAAGTGCACCTGAAGGATATGGAAACATTGACAGGACATAAAATTTATCCTTTTGTTGCTGAAAGGGGAAAAATTTGTGAATATAAAATATATACTGTCTGAATATTTAATGCAGATGAAAATAACTAATTAATTTGCTCTTATAAGTGAGTAAAAATAATTTTAATTATATAAAAATAACTAAGGAAATAATTGTAGATAATCAGAAGAAAGGTTTGTTTCACAATTATTATTATTATTATTATTATTATTATTATTATTCAGGCCTCCATGGAGTCAAAAGACTCATCGCGGGAGGTCCTTCCTAGGAAACACAAAGCTATCAAGACTCATTGCGGGAGGTCCCTTCTAGGAAACACAAAGTCTATCATACCACTCCTTAAACGCATTGACAGTTCTCGCTCTCACCACTCTATCAGGAAATGCATTCCATGGTTCAACCGCCTCCATGCAAAGAAACCACTTCTCACCCTCTTGCTCACAGAGTCCTTCCGTAACTTCCAGAGATGGCCTCTTGTCATCACTCCTTCTCGCTGTTCACCCAAGCAAAAGAGTTCCCCAGTGTCAACCCTGTAACCACCTCTCAACAATTTAAAAGTCTCAATCATATCACCTCTCCTTCTTCTATCCACCAAACTCTGAAGTCCACATTCCCTCAGCTGATCCTCATAATTAACATTGTACAGTCCTGAAACCATCTTTGTTATCTTCCTTGGTACCCTTTCCACAGTTAATTTATCCCCTTCAAATCCTGAAGAATAGTCTAAGTGTGGTCTGATCAGAGTCTTATACAATGGAATGATAGCTCTTTTATCTCTGCAGGTCAGCATCCTTCTCATTATTGCAGCAATCCTCTGTGTTACCTTCACCACCTTTGCAATATGTCAATCATCAATCCCAGATCTCTTATCTCCCCTACTTCCTCCAGTATAGCTCCTCCAACAGAGAATGCAGTGTCCCATCGATGTGTCCCAAACCTCAAGACCTTACATTTTTCTGCATTAAACTGACACCCCCCAGTCATTTGCCCATCTGTCTAACTTATTCAAATCCTCTTGCAGGGCTACCACATCTGCCTATTACTAATAACCTTCCCAGCTTCATCTGCAAACAACTGAATATTCCTCTGCAATCCACTGACAATGTCGTTGATATAAAGATTAAACAATATAGGTCCCAGTACTGAGCCCTGTGGGACCCCACTTGTTACCCTCTGCCTCCTTGAAACTGACCCGCCATACACAACTCTCTGATATCTATCAGACAGCCAATCCTGAATCCAGTTGACCAACCTGACATCTGAACCCATGTGCTGCAACTTAAATATCAGTTTATCATGTGGCACCCTGTCAAATGCCTTCGCTAAGTCCAAGAAAATGGCAGTATATGCTTTTCCCTCATCTACTGCTCTTGTAACTTTATTATAAAAGGCTAGCATATTACTAAAACAAGAGTGCCTCTTCACAAATCCATGTTGACTACAGATAACATTAACCTCATCTGTCCAATGCTGTATGCAGTTCCTCACTAATTTCTCCAAGATCTTAACAACTACTGATGACACACAAACTGGCCATTAATAATTAGACACTTCCAGTCTGCTACCATCCTTATGCAATGGCACTATCTTACTTTCCTTCCTTTCCCTAGGCCAGACTTTCATTGAAAAGCCAGGGCAAAGGAGCTATCAATTCTTTAGCACATTCTCTCAAAACTCGTGGTGAAATACCATCCAGTCCCACAGCTTTAATGACAATCAGAGTACTCAGTATTTGGAACACACTCTCCTCCTGCACCTTTAAACCTCGAACCTTCCCTATCCCTAGTATTAAATTTACTCCTCCAGGATGAAATATTCCAATAAAGTGTTCATTGACAATTCCACTATGTCCTCTGGATTAGTCACACTATTCCCATTTTTATCCCACAATGTCATTCATCCACAATCATTTCTCCTCCTACTGGTCACATAGCTAAAAAATTCCCTAGGATTTTCATTGGATCCTAGGGCCAATCTCTTCTCATATTCCAGTTTTGCCTTCCTTACCATACTAGTCACTCTCCTGGCCTGTGTCTTATATTCTTCATGCATCTGCTCTTCACCTGTCTCCTTATATCTCTTCCATAGCTTCTTCTTCACATGCAGTTCTTGTTTAATATTGTTTGTCCACTTTACTCCAAACTGTGTCCGCTTCTTCATTTGTGGAATACAGTTTACTATTGCTGCTAACAAATATTCCTTCACAATTTCCAAAGCACTAATGATATCCCAGCCTTCCAATTCCTCCCTCCATGAAACTTCCCCAAGTCGATGTCTAAGACCCTCCTGGTTTCCATCTCTTTGATACTCCTGCATGTCTATTCATCTTCCAAGTCAAAACCACATGGTCACTCTCTCCAACTGGTGGGAGAGATGTCTTCTTCTTCTTCATGTAGCTTCCTCAGTGAGAGAGTGCAGCACCATGTCCTTCCAGTTCTCTCTGTTGGTGGCTTTCCTTTTTGTTTCTGCATACCCATGTGATCCTGTGAATGATCTTATATCTTTAAGCCATGTCCTTCATTTTTTGCCTCTTGATCCTTTTCCAATAATTTTTCCTTCTAAAACTGTTAGTATCCTCTGTCCTGGTGAACTTCTCAGTACATGTCCTGCCAATCTCTGGATCATTTCCTGTAATAAAGATCTCTGCGCTCTCATTCTCTGTAGGACATCTGTATTTGTCACATGTTCTGTCCATGGGATTTTCAGAGCTCTCCTATAGCACCACATTTCAAAGGCCATTATCTGTTGCCTTACTCTCTTCTTGAATATTCAGGTCTCACTTCCATATGTGAAAATTGGCCACACTAATGTTCTTATCATTCTTTTCTTTATCTCGATACTCACAGAACTTCTGAGAAGATCTCTATTTTTCCAGAATGCATCTTTAGATATGGCTGTTCTTATTTTGATTTCTTTATCTTGCTTTCCATCTGCAGTAAGGTAGGTGCCTAAATATTTGTATTCTGTTGTATGTTCAATTTTCATATTGTTTATGAATATTTCTGGCTCAGATCTGCTTTCTTTTGAGATTTTCATAAATTTGGTCTTTTTTGCATTTATATCTAATCCAAATTCTTTATCTTCTTCAAGTAATAGCTGCAGTAATTTGATTAATTTGTTTCTGTTTTCTGCTATTAGAATGGTATCATCAACATATCTAAGATTGTTGTATTTTATACCATTGATACTAATTCCTATTTTTTGTTTTTCAATCTTTTTCATCACTGTCTCACTATAGATATTAAATAGATTTGGTGAAAGGATACAATCTTGTCTAACTCCTCTTTTTATTTTCACTACAGAAGTCTCATCGTTAAACAGCTACATTTTCTGTTCGGTGTAAATCATTTTTATAATCTTAAGTTCATGATCTTCTATGTCTAATTTATCTAATATATTGAACATTTTTATGTTTTACCCAGTCAAAAGCCTTCTGGAAGTCTATGAAGCATATGTAAATGTTCCTATTTCTTTCAGGTAATCTTTCTATTAGTATTTTTAATTCCAGGATAGCATTAATGGTTCCCATTCCTCTTCTGAAGCCTTTCTGTTGTTCACTCAATTCACCGCTTATGGCTCTTTCAATTTGTTTGTTAACAATGGCTAAAATAATTTTAGATGCATGGGATATTAGGCTGATAGTTCTGTAATCCTCGCAATTTTGTACATTATGTTTCTTTGGAATTGGTATGCAGATAGAAGTTGTAAAAATTTCAGGTAATTGTACTGTTTTATAGATGTCCTGAATGGATTCCACTAAATAGTTGTTATTATTGCCAGTCAAAGCTTTTAACAGCTCAGTCGGAATATTATCACACCCAGGGGATTTATTATTAGGAAGATTCTTGATTACTCTACCTCCTTTCTTGTGGGTAGAGTGGTATCTGTTGTTATGTTTAACTTAAGGTGTCATGAATCATCTACCATGTTACTATTATCATCATCATCATAGAGGTCTGATAAGTACTCAACCCATCTTCCATTTATCTTTTCCTTATCAATGAGTATGTTTCCATCTTTGTCCTTGATGTTATTAGACTGTACGTTTTGCTTTTCCATTAAGTTCTTTCACTTTCAGGAATGCTTCTCTGGTTTTGTTCCTATTTTGTAATTCTTCTATCTCAGTGCACTGCCTATTTATCCAGTTTTCTTTCAATCTTTTACATAACTGTTTGATTCTTTTATCCAAAGTTTTATATCTTAACCTTTCTTCTTCATTTGCTCCTCTTTTCCATGCTCTTCTTTCATCAATGATTACCTCTTGAGTTATCCATGGTTTTTTCTTTCTTTCTTCTTGTTTATTGATGTGGTTTTTAGCAGATGTTATGATAGCTGCTTGTAGTCTATTTCACAAAGAGGGTTAATTTTCATTTGGAAACTGCGCAGACAGCAGCTCTGAAATATTTTCAGTGAATTTTGATTTTATTATTGGATTTTGTACCATCTGCAGATCCCATTTTAGGGGTTGACTTCTTAAATTTTATTGTTTTCAGGCAAATATTCATCAGAGAGATCTGTCTATGATCAGATCTACAGTCAGCAATTGGCATTACCTTTGAGTTCCATATTCCATTGAAGTAACGTTTACTGACTACAAGTCTAACTGATTTTTGTATCTTCCATCCGGACTTTCCCATGTGTAATGTGCTGTTGGTTTTTGCTCAAAATCAGTGTTAGTTATGATGCGACTGTGCTTGTTACAGAAATCAATCAATCAGCTTTTGTCCTCTCTCATTCCAAATTCCTAGTCCAAATGGACCCACGTGTGTAGATGTTCCCTCTGATCCAACTTTTGCATTCCAGTCACCCATAGCACAAATAACTCGATCTTTCTTGCCTCCAACTTCCTTTATACACCATTCTATTTCATCATACATGATTTTTATTTATGTTTCCTCATTCTGTTCTGTAGGAGCATATACTTGAATGATCAGCATATCTCTAAGTTTAGATTTCACTAGAATTGCCATTCCTCTATCTGATTTTTTGATTATATGGATAATGTTTTTATTAGTTTTCTTCTCTACAAAAACACTACACCTCTTCTTGATATTTCAACACCTGACATATATATTTTATATATCTTGCCATTTGGAAGTTCTGACTCAAAATCTGATGATCCTTTCCAAAAAATTTTCCCTTATTCCTAGCATACTAATATTCAATCTCTCTCATCACATTAGCCAATTTCCCACATTTATTCAATCCTCTTACATTCCAAGTAGCAATATTTAAGCAATTTCTGCATCATGTTTCTTTATGGCAGTCATAGTCATGGATTGACAATACCACAGGGCCTGCTATATCACCCTGACACCACAGTTACAGGGAATATTGAGTCTACCTCCTAGGTTTTAATTCTTTTCTGTGCAGACATGATGCTTTACATAGCAGCATTTTTTATGGAATGGGCATTTTATCCATGGGCCCAGAACCATCCAATCCCCAATGGAGAGATATCATCTCAGTTATTATCAACTCTTCTGATGCTATGACCAAATCCAAAACTCTTGAACCACTTGTTCCTCTATTACATGTTGCCTAAGACATTTGTCCCTCAAGAATTCTAGAAATTCCATTCCCTTATTGCTACATGCATCTTCCTCTCCCCAATTTATACTGATGTAGTTAAAATCCCCCATAACAATCATTCTTCTTGCACTTGCCAAGCTCAACTGTCTAAACATCTCCTGGTCCCCACCCTCTGTGCTCCTTGGTTTGTAGCAACATCCCACTAAATATCCTGTCTTACCCACCTCTATCTCACACCATATGCTTGCAAAATCATTATTGTCACTACCTTCCAAAGTCTCCACTCTTAGAGGACATAAGTCGTCACTTATCATAAGCAGTACTCCACCACCACGCTTTCCCTTCCTATCCTGCCAAAAAATGCTGTACCCTGCTACTTCTTTCCTGTTATTATATCCTCTTCTGTCAACCATGTCTCTGTGATCCCAATAATAATCAAGTAATAATTGCATTCTTACAACATCATTCAACATATAACTAAATGTGACAGTGCTTTTGTCATTAAAATGACCTAATGAAATGATCTGCAAATTTTATAGTGACCTAAATATCAAATTTAAAAAAAGAAATAATTATTACTTTCCTTTCAAATTGCTTTGCCTATTAGCAAAGGAGAGGAATAAATTTTCACCATTAAAGTTTTGAACCTAGAACCTGTTTAACAAGGAAAATAACTGAAGCATACTGAATTTATATAGTTTGGAATGGCTCTATGAATAAGAATGGATCAAATTATATATAGAAAGAAACTAACATTTTCCCCCAATAAACTTGGAATTATTTTTAAAAAAATCTTTTATCAAGCAGTCAATTGTTACCAAGATGAACCTAAGATTGGATTAACAATAAGAACTAATGTCCTATTTATGTTAAATTAATATTACGGTTAGAGGTCTCTTATAACTGTTTTCAAGCAATATAGGTTGAAAACATTGAAACAATTCAATTGTTTCAATGTTTTCATTGAAACAATTGAATTGTTTCATTGCTAACATTTCTGTTTCATTGCTAACATTTCTGTTGCATTTTTGTAATTATGATATCTATCTGTAAATAACTTTTGTTCCAAATGAAACAAAGTTATGTCATTCAAAAGAATTACAATGAGTAATAGCACTTCTGTAAAAATAGTACAAATGTCATAAGTTATGCAGTTCATTAAATTTATTTCCAGCTTACATGTTGCAGATTTAATTTTGTTTTGCCTAATTTTATCACACTAGAAATGGTCCACTGAAACCACAATTGATGTGACTCAACACACAAAGTTTTAATGAAAATCCTAAATACCAAATTTCATTAAATTGAATTCAGCCAGTAGAGAATTATTAACATTATTTCAAATCTTTAGTTATGGGTTGGGGAAAGCAATGGTGAACTACCCTGTAAAAATCTCTCCAGGAGTACTTTGTGGGCAATGCCGAAAGTCACCTACGGTCAGAAACGACTGAAAGGGAAAATCAGATCAGATCAGTTATTAAAATCAGTTTTTCAATAAAAATGTTAACTGAAACCAAAACTGAATCACATAGACACCTTCCTGTTTTCTTCCTAAATTCCTAATAAATTATATTTAGCACAAGTGATGTTACTGAAACATTACAACCTCTCATTTCTTTTAGTCTGACAGACTGAAATTCTCAAAAAACTTTAAATAACATAAGAACTGGTTGAAATTTGTTGAATGATGCAAAGAGAAGAAAGAAATCTCAACAGAGGAACAACCTTACACAGTCGTCTCTTCATTTTAGTTTGAATTTCTTGGAGGCCTTAAGCAACATAAGAAAAACAAGAAACAACTTAAATTCAAACTTTGGTCAAAACTGATGGAACTATGTCATCTACAAAAATGTCAGTGTAAGAGGAGATGGAAAAAAAAGTCCTCTCTCTCTCTAGTTCTTTCATTAATTGGATTTCATACTTCAAATTTGGTGAGTCACAGTGAATAACACCATTAAACAAAGGTAACAGACTGATAATATTCAACTTATAATGAACAAGAATTACAGTTGATGGAATTTGAGCTGTAATGATTCTTGCAATAAGAGCAGTCAGTAACTCTCTACTTGGCTTAGGAGTCCTTGCATAACTCTCGATAAGCAATTTTGAATCGAAAGCCAGCTGTACTTAGGCAGCCTATCTCAATCATGTTCGATAGTTTGCCAATTTAACCCTTCAAAAACATGGGAAACTAACATGCAAGCTTATTTAGATTTATGAGGCCATCAGATACTATTGTGTGCCATCTGTTGAAATATTTTTCAAGACATGCTACTCTTTAGATACTGGGTACATATGCATGATAGATTTTATTGCTGTGGCCTATAATATCCAATTATATATATTTAATCTTGCAGAAGTTAAAATTCTGCATCATCTGTTAAAATATTTTTCAAGACATGATACTATGAATGACAGTAGCATGTCTTGTATGATATATTTTACTGCTGGCCAATAATATCCAATTATATATATTGTGCAGTTAGAGTTAACTTACTACTAAAAAACATCATTTGTCTTCTAGTACCTAAATGAGTAAATTTTATCTAATGTTTTAACTCTCACCCTTAATTATGCCATATCAAACATTTAAAATCATTTACCTTGTCTTCCACTTCAGGATAAATTTTATCATTCCAAAAAGCCTCTATGTTTTTTAGAATTTCAGTAGTCAAATGACGATCCTGCAAAAAATGTACATGTATTTTGGCATATTATTTTTGCTTATGCAATAAACTTATTCCAAATTTTTTACATTGATTTATATGAAGCTAAAAATTATAACCTTAAAAAATGTTATTATAAGAATTAAAATTACTACTTCATTTTAAGTTACTTTAAATAGAATTAGTGTAACATTTTTTACTCTGTTCATCATAATAAATTTCTTGCCAGCACTGGCAATTTGTCAACAGGCAATAAACTATTCCTGTAAAATTTATAACCTCCAGACCTTTTAATTGTTTTTTTCTGAGAAGAACATAGCAGATGCCACAGGAACAGTGAATATTATAACTTATTATTTTTAATAAACGATGACCAAACTTGATAACCTTCCTTATATCAAGAATGTAACAGATAAATTAACCAAAATTCTCTACAAATACAACATAAAAGTGTGAAATTTTTTCCTGCCACATGAAAAAATATCAAGATCTCTTCATCCTCCAAAACCTCGACATCACCCAATGAAAAAACCAGGGGTTTATAATATTCACTGTTCCTGTGGCATCTGCTATGTAAGCCAGACAAGGAGATTGGGAGAAATCCACATGAGCGAACAATAAAAGGACGTACAAAATAAGAGAGAACATAAATTGGGATTGGCATTTCACACAGCCTCTACTCTACCAGTCCTGATGTACTCTGGAATAGAACAAACATGTCCTATATAGATAAGAATTGTTTCACAAGAAAATTCAAAGAGGCAGCAAACATGATTAAAATTCCTATGCAATGCAACAAAAACCAAGGTTTGATTTTAAATCAAGTTTGGTCATCGTTTATTAAAAATTTACCAATTTCAGACCTCAGACAGAGTGAGCATGAACCACAGAATGCAACAACAAATAGCATTATCTCCAACTAACAAGCATTAACAGTTGTATAGATCTGTTATTCGGTTTTTTAACGAACTGTTTAGATGTTCACATCTAGAAGTTTGTGCTTTAAACTTTTAGTTCTCTTTACCCCTGAAGATGTTAGTCTGACGACTAACAAAATTTGTCAGGTGTTGATTTTGGTACTTCTTTAGTTTTAAAAACAGTTTTCTTTAAGAAACATGTGGTCACAAAACCAGAATAATTATACTGAAATTTACTTTATGTTTAGAATGGCAACCACTGCATATGATAAATACTGTCCTGCTAGTTATTCCATTTCGGCCAATAAAAAACTGAAATAATATGTCTTCTCCCTAAAAATAAATTCATACTGAAGGCAATGTTTAGGAAAATACTTTCATTCCAGACTGCTACAAAAGTTATAAAACTACTTTACAGGAAGAAATTAAAAAAAATTTAAATGGTGAACTTGAGAAATATTGGTGAGAAAAAGTGCTTGAAAAGTTTAGGATGAAGAGAGAAAAAAAAAGAGAGATAGTCATGACAAGAGTTGAGGCATACACTAACCCAATTCAATTATATTTGTTGTCAGACAACCAAGCATTATGAACAACAGATCGGGGAAAAGGACAATTTTTTTAGATGCTGAGGCTAAATGTATAATTCCGCATATTTCTCACAAATTCTAGCTTTAAGTTAATATCTTTTGGTTATCTTCCTATATAATACTTGATGCTAATCTTCTTCTTCTTCTTCTTCTGCAGCTTCTCCCACTTAAGTGGGGTCACTGTTTGTTATGAGTCTCCTCCACACCTTCCTGTCTTGGGCTGTCACCACATCCAAGTTCTTCATCTTCAAGTCCTCTTCTACCAGCTCCCTCCATCTCTTCTTTGGCCGCCCACGCTTCCGCCTTCCTTGCACATCCATCTGCATGACCCTTCTTCCCACATATTCGTCCTCCCTCCTAATCACATGACCAAACCATCTCAACCTTGCCTCCTGTATTTTCGCTCCTAAGTTCGTAACTTTCACTGTTCCCCTGACATAGTCATTTCTCAGATGATCCTTTCTGGTCACACCGCACATCCACCTAAGCATTCTCATCTCTGCTACTTCCATCCTGCTGATGTTATTTTTCCTCAGGGCCACAGTTTCTATAGCATATGTCATAGCTGGCCTCACTACTGTCCTATAAATTTTGCCTTTCAGATTGATCGGCACCCTCTTATCACATAACACTCCAGCCATCTCCCTCCAGTTCCTCCAACCTGCTTGTATCCTGCATCCCACTTCCTTCTCACCTCCTCCATCTTCTTCCACTGTCGAACCTAAGTATCTAAAGTCTCTCACCTTCCTGATGACATTTCCTTCCAGCTCTAGGTCTGTCTCCTGGCCACCGCCCACTGCGCAACACATATACTCTGTCTTACTTCTGCTCAGTCTCATACCTCTCTCTTCCAGTACTTTTCTCCATCTTTCCAGTTTAGTTTCCGCTTCTTCTCTTGTATCTACACACAGCAAGATGTCATCTGCATACAACATTGTCCAAGGTACATCTTCTCTCACCTCCTCTGTTACCACCTCCATCACAATATTAAACAGAAACAGACTTAATGCTGACCCTTGATGCAAGCCAACTGTTACTTGAAAACTTTCTGTCTGTCCCAAACAGGTCCGAACACTTGTCTTCACATTTCTGTACATTTCCTGCACCAACCTGACATATTTCTCCGGCACCTTCTTCTCCCTCAGACACCTCCAGACTTCTTGCCTTGGCACTCTATCGTATGCTTTCTCCAGATCAATAAATACTAGATGTAGCTCCCTTTGTTTCTCTCGATATTTTTCCATCATCTTCCTATATAATACTTGATGCTATAACTATCTCAAATTCATCAGTTAATTTTTGGTATTGAGACCACTTGTTTCTTAACATATAACAGTTTTAATCAAATAAAAAATAGAACCAAAAGGTTTCATAAGTTGTTGGATGTACATCATCAAGAGCACAAAACTTATATAAAAAAAGCTAGAAAAAACTAATTACAACATAATGTTATCAGAACTTCACAATTAGTACATACAAACAAGTGACCAGAAAACCCATTGCATTGATTGTTCTATGTGTTGGCTGCATTTATTACAAATTCAGTTATCTTGTAAACAATACAGTGAAGAAACTATAATAAATTTAGTTTAATCCTTTATCCAAGTGTGAGCAAACATAGTTTGTGCCTGAAAATATCTTCAGGACTGAGGTAAGGTAGCACAACACCAGGCAACTCACAGCAAAGGTGGATCAAGCTCTCATCACTCCTGGTCTCAGTATCTCCCATAATGCAAAGCACATCTCCTTGCAGACATGTATACTGCTAGGCATTAAGGGAAGGGCCACTAACCCAGACCAGTTTCGACCTTTATCGAGGTTTCATCAGTGGAAGCCAGGCCCAAAAGTGGAGATACCAAGGCAGAAGCAATGGAGGTCATCTTTACCTATAGAAGTTGCCAAATGGTGTGCCACCTTATTATTGAATTACTCTGAATTTAGAGAAATATGTTGAAAGATTATTTCTCACTTGGTAAGACTATAATAAATTTAATTTAATCCTTTATCCAAGTGTGAGCAAACAAAGTTTGTGCCTGAAAATATCTTCAGGACTGAGGTAAGGTAGTACAACACCGGGCAACTTGCAACAAAGGTGGATCAAGCTCTCATCACTCCTTGTCTCAGTATCTCCCATAATGATTTTTCAACATTTCTCTAAATCCAGAGTAATTCAATAATAAGGTGGCACACCGTTTGGCAACTCCTATAGGTAAAGATGACCTCCATTGCTTCTGCCTTGGTATCTCGACTTCTGGGCCTGGCTCCCACTGACGAGACCTCAATAAAGGTAGAAACCGGTCTGGGTTAGTGGCCCTTCCCTTAATGCATAGCAGTATACATGTCTGCAAGGAAATGTGCTTTGCATTATGGGAGATACCGAGACAAGGAGTGATGAGAGCTTGATCCACCTTTGCTGCGAGTTGCCCGGTATTGTACTACCTTACCTCAGTCCTGAAGATATTTTCAGGCACAAACTTTGTTTTCTCACACTTGGATAAAGGATTAAACTAAATTTATTATAGTCTAACCAAGTGAAAAATAATCTTTCAACAGTGAAGAAACAGTTTTTATTATTATCACTATTATTGTTTCATATCAAATAAATAATGCAGCTGCAATTCTGGGAATTAATGTGGAATTATTATGCCACTATGTAAAAGATGTCACTGCATTCTCCCAACTTCCTCAAGCAATTTACATAACAAATAGGTATTTTTTTAATGGCACTTGTGACATAATAAAGTTTATTAGACATGAGTATTCACAAGAATAATTATTGCAAATATTTCAACCAGAAATTAACTGATCATCATCAATGTTTTAGCATAATAACAAGGTGAAGCTAGGACAAAAAATTGTACATTTTATTTTTATATATAAATTATATATTATATTATTATTATATATTATTATGTATTATTTACCTAGCTGAGCCAAGTGCCAGAAAGCCACTTAGAGGGTGGTTAGTAAAATAAGATTACAATTATAGCCAAAATTCAGTAATTTGAAATAAAAATTAAATTTAGATAGAAAACAACTACAAGAATACCAATCTTATATTAACAACAATAAACTAGAAAATTCTGATCTTGCTCAGCACAGAATGGACACTGACTATGACTTTTACATTGTGCAGGTTTAGGTGTGAGTGGTTATTTAAAGAGAGGGCTGAAGCACTTCCACACTGCCCAAATTTAAATCAGAATGACTGCCTCTCTGTTGCCAAAATTTTTGAGATTCATCCTCATAAATGGCAAGCAATGGTGCATTCCATTCCCCCCTTTTTTAATATAATGCTCTGTTAATCAATTCATTATCTGAATTTAATTGTTATTTCAAATTCATCATCATTCATCACCATGATCATCAAATTCCTGCCATGTACCCTCAAGGGGTGTACAGGATATGATAGTACTACATGAAAAATTTACATCATTACTAACTTCCTAACTACAATTTTCCTCCAAATCAGCCTGTTGCTTGTCAAGCTAACATTATCAGATCTTATATTTCTATCTTCTAAGGCACTTTGTACCATATCAATCCACCTAAATCTTGGTTTCCTCAGGGTCATTTGCCTGCCAGAACACTCGTTTCGCTAATCTTTCCTCGCCCAGTCTGTTTAAGTGACCATACCACCTGAGATTAGCTCCGCTCACCTCAGGTGGTATGGTCACAAAATATAGCTAATGAACACTAAATATAGCTAATTTAGTGTTCCGACTAATTTCTCTCTTATTCCATATGAATTTATTCAATTGACTTCCTACCATACCAGCTTTGTTGATTCTATTGTCTATTTCCATATTTAATTTGCCATCTTCACTAAAAATCTTGCCTAAGTAGCTGAAATGTTTTACTTGTTCCACAGGTTCTCCGTTCACGACGCAATTGACATTTTCAATGATTCTGCCTATTTTCATTTTCTTTGTCTTTTTATTGCTGACCTTCATACCATATCTATTACAATGATTATTCAATTCAGTCAGGGAATCTTGCAGACTTGTAGCGGATTTATTTAGAAGTATAACATCGTCCGCAAAAATCAAAGAGCTGACATTAACATCTCCAATTCTGATATCAGGCCTAATACCACTCTCCTTCACAATGCGATCCATATAAGACAATGAACAACAGTGGGGACAATGTACATCCCTGTCTAACACCAGATTTAACATTAAACCATCTTCCTGTACTTCCTTCAATTCTACCTGCTGACTTACAACTCAAATGAAGACTACGTATTGCTTGATATAATTACCATTGACACCATATAACTGTAGCATATTGAATAGCTTCTCCCTTGGCATCTTCTCATATGCCTTTTCTAGATCGACCAAACTTAAATTCAGATCTTTGATATATGACCATGATTTTTCAACTATTTGTCGTAAAGTGAAGATCTTATCCTGATAGCCTCTATTTGGTCTAAATCCAGCTTGTTCTTCACCAAGCTTTTCTTCCACAATTCTTTTCAACCGTCTCTCAAGTATACTTGCATAAATCTTACTAGGCACACTCAGTAGGGAAATACCTCTGTAATTCTCACATTCAGTTTTATTTCCCTTTTTATATATGAGTACTATCAGAGCTCTACTCCAATCATCGGGAATTTGTCCCTCTGTCCAGGAAATCTGAACTATGTGCAGCCACTGTAAGACTTTTATACCACCATACTTCAGCATTTCTGGTCGAATATCATCTACTCCTGCTGCCTTTCCATATTTCAAGCCTTTGATAGCTTTTTCTACTTCAAGTATGGAGATGTATTCCTGACTGTAGCCTGTTGAGTGTTTTTTACCACTGTGCTATCACTGCTTGTTTCATTTAGCAATTTTTCAAAGTAATTACTTTATACTTCAAGGACATCTTTTTCACCCATTTTCATGTGACCTTTATCATCTATAAATCCTTTTACAGCATTATTTCCTCCATTTCTAAGCTTTTTCAACAATCTTCAGAATATCTTACCACCTTCTTGATATTTACTTTCTATGTTCTTGCCAAAGTCCTCCCATGCCTTTTGTTTAGCCAGTTTTACACAGTGTTTAGCTTTCTTACATTGGTCTCTGTATTCTCTAAGAACACAAGCTGACTTATTTGCCAGGAACTTTTGATATGCTTTCCTCTTTTCCTTTAGTGCCTCTTTAACTTCCTGTGTCCACCATGGAGGTCTGATTTTTCTATCCTTGCACACAACCTCACCACATACCTCTCTTCAATCAATCAGGGTTTTCTTCAAGGCTTGCCACTGAATCTCCAAGGTTTGGTTCCTGTTCTCAAACTCTTTCATTTTTTTTTTAAATAATCTTTGTGTATTTTAGTCTACAGTTCACATCTGAGAGCTGCTCAACTTTTATTCGCTTTAAAACTTTCTTACATGTTATTCTTTTCAATATGAAATTCAATTTTATCCTGCTCAAGACTAAATAGTGATCGCTTCCAATTTCAAATCCTCTGTACACTCTGGTGTCCTGCACCAGAGAGAAAACATCACTATCAACAACAACATAGTCAATGAGACTTTTCTTATTCTTTGCCTCTTCTCTCCATGTGAATTTGTGCACATTTTTATGTTGGAACATCGTGTTAGTGATAACCAGTCCATGTGCTGAGCAGAAATCCAACAGGTATTTGCCATTATTATTAGCTTTGCTCTTTTCTCCAAATTTTCCCAAAATATTTTTGTATGTCTGACAATCATTTCCTACTCTGCTATTTAGATCCCCACCAAGGACCAACTTTTCCTTTTTCATTGTGTCAGTTGCTTTCATAAAAAATTCCTCCACTTCTATCTTAGTAGAACCTTTTGTGGGACCATAGGCACAAATAAGTCTCATTGTCCAGTTTTCCATTCTGATATTTGTCCAAATCACTCTACTTGAGACTGACTGCCATTCAAGAAGATTAGCCTAGTATTTAGTGTTGAATACTATGGCTACTCCTTCTTTTCCTTGATTGTCATTGCCTGAATATAACATTTTGTATTTATTGCTCAGAAAGATCTCACCAGTTTTGGTCTTTTTTGTTTCAGTCACCTCTATTATGTCGATCTGGTACTTATCTAATTCCTCAGCTAGCTCCATTTCTTAGCCATTCAGGCTTCTTATGTTGACAGTACCGATCTTTAACTCTGGTGATGTTAAGTTAGTTGGGGCGTGTTTTCAGCTTTGTTCGGCTTTGTTATTTCAAATTACTCAATCTTAATTTTGGCTTGAATTATAATCTTATTTTATTGTAGATAATAACCAGCTAGTTTCTGGTCAAAATATTTGGAATAATAAAAATTATTATTTATTCTTGTGAATACCTGTGTTAACTAAAAAAGGTATGGAACAGTGGTGTCTGGTGAAAATTTTAAGTGGGGGTGCTGCATATACAAAAAAAAAAACTTGAAGGTGCTGCAATGTCGCAGTGCTTATGTATGGGCCACCACTGGTATGGAACCTAAAGCACAGTGGTAATATGGGGTAAGCCAAGAGTTAGTAAAGCAGATAACTGGTTTTTTATTATTATTATTATTATTATTATTATTATACATGTATCATGGGAGATCCATTTGTTCATATATTAGTCATCATTCAAACAATATCTATCCTACTTCTTAAACTCATTTACTGATGAAGCACTCACAACCACCTCTGGTGACTAATTCAGCCTATTCATCTCCCTCTAAGCCTCAAACCTAGTCCTAACATCCTTGCTAACCACACTCTTACATAACTTCTACTGGTGACCTTGTTCTCTCCCTTCTTTCCATACTGAAAAAAGTCTTCAGTGTCAGTCCTATAAAACTCCTTTAATAACTTAAATGCTTCTAATATGTCTCCTCTTTTTCATCTATCAGCTAACTTTTGAAGCCTATAGATCTATTCTAAAATAAACTAATATTATTTTTTTATTTTTATTAATGCCTGAAAATTCCAATTTCATGGAAAATCAATGAACAAAGATAATAAGAATTTAGCACACTGAATCTGATATTCAAGTAAAACTGATGCAGACTGATTATTACTTTGGTTTTAAACAGAGGTCTTGATTGACTGGTTGGCCAAGTGGAGCATCTCATCTTTCTAACCAGTAGGTTGTGAGGCCAAAATCTACAGCCGGTGTGGATGTCTGTGATTGTCATACGATGTCTGGTCTAGATTAATGATATACCATAAGAACAGAGTGAATGAAAGAACAGATTTTCGTGGTATTCCAAGAATGGTGACGAAATGAGAAGATAAAAAGCCATCAAATTACATAAAATGTGTGGTCAGAGAACAAATTGGAGCCCAACTGCAAAGTGGAGAAGAGATGTAGGAGGCCTTTATATTAAGGCTGAGGTTTTAACCTTAAATTAAGGTTTAATGGAATGAAAATAGCACAGTGAAAGAATTAAACACAGGTTTAATGATTCTAATATTTTGTCTCACTCACAAAATATTTAATGGTTCCAAAAATTGGAACCATTAAATCTGTGTTTCATTCTTTCATTGTGCTGCTTTCATTAAATGTATCTATTAAACTTTAACATTTGCAACTATCATTTGATCCTAAATACTTGTTTGCTAATTCTTTGTGAAGAAAGCATAGCATATTTCTTTATACAGAAAACACAGCACGCAAAGAAAACAATATGGTAAGTGGAAAATCTGTTCATGTAGGGAATTTAACTGGGCTAGCAGTCCTAAAAGATGAAGTGATACAGGAATTATAACTGCCTGTGCAAAGTTAAAATCTACAAATGCACTAACTTTGCATTGCTAACCTTACTGCTACTAATGCAGCTATTAACTCTCTTCAATCAAGACTTCTGTGTTTAATCTGGAACTTTTGGAGCATCTGTTCTGATAAATCTGCTAATAAACAATTTCTAAAAAATAAGGAACAAACACATCAAGCAATATGACAATTTCTTTCTGTAGTTCTAATTCTCAGCTGCAGATAAAGCCTATTCAAGCTGTCATTGACCTTCCTTCAAAAAGACTTGACAAACCAGCCATCAGCATCTTATATCTTAACTTACTTAAAAATGTCTCCTCTCCCACATCACTTTTAGAGGTTACTTCTTGGAAGTACACCAAATATAAACAGATATAGTAAGGAATTCTGCCCATTTTCTCTCTCTATTTTTCTAGCTAATTTTTATATGAAGCATTATAAAAAAACATGCTCTTCATTCTGCCAATCTCAAGCTTTTTACCTGGCTAAGAAACATTAGTGATGTATTCTACATTTGGCCACACACATCAAGCTCACTCCTCCTTCACCTTAACAACCAGCACCCCAGAATCCAGTTTACAACAGAACAGGTTTTTGTAAAATTTGAACCAGCAGACTTTTTTGGTAAACAAGCAGGCTAAAAAGGCAAACAGATATAAGGAATATTATGACTGCAAATTATCTTACTTTGGACAAAATGGGAGAAAATGGTCACCTCTGAAAAATGTAAGAAACTATCTCTGGATTCTCCTTCTTCCCCTTTGCATCACAGAGTTGAATGAAAAAAAAAAAAAAACTATCCTATACAGAATTTGCTGCATATATAAAAGGAAGTCAGCAGCAACAAACTCCTTAAATATCAACAAGTATGGCTTTTTATTTGCTTAAAATGAAACAGCTATGCGATGCTTTGTGATCATAGGTACTGTGAACTCAGAAACAATACTGATAAAAACTGAATCACCCTACATCAGTTTCTATTTTTAATCCCAACACATGAGAGGTTGCAAGGCATATAACATACACATCTGTACTGTGTGAAGTAAGTGGTTAAGGAAAAAGAGGAAGCTTGTTGATGTCATTTTTTGAACTGGAGATCACAGTTCTTGGAGAAAATAGTATGAAGAAAACTGTACCAAAGAATAGAAGCAGATGGAATGAAGGAAGAGGTTAGAAGTTGAGACACAGGTTTGAAGGTGAAGGGCAAATAAATGTTGCCAATTACCTGTGTATGTGTTCACAGGTTTAAGGGAAAGAGGAGGAATTGTGGTGGCAGCCAGTTCAGCATCTTACATAAACAGCTTTAGTTGTCTATTTATGAACTAGAGAATAGAAAATTTTCTAATGAGAACCCATAGCCTTCCATCCAATGCTGATTAATACAACACAGAATGAAAACTTCAGGTGTATGTGGGAGGAGGAGGAGGTACATTGTCCAATCACAGCTTTTAAACTCACATATTGCCACATGGTAGGAAAAGTCATTACTAATTAAGCCACAAACAGTCCAGATAAACAGCTAACAATGAGAATGAAACCACTTCTTTTTTTTTATCAAATGAGTAAAAGTGTGTTGGTATGATTAATTGACAATAAAATAATAAAACAATAATAAAAATCTAATTGACAATTTTAAATAGCTACTTAAAATTTTGAACTGAATATAAATAAAATAAGTAAAAGTAATATATATTTAATTATTAAATATGTAAAAGAATTATCTCACCCATATTCCTGTTGTACTAAATATATGCCTGCAATGACTGCTGATGCATGCTGACTTCAAAATATGTAATATGTGATATTCCAATGTTCTATTCAATAATATTTTACTCAATGCCATTTTTAAGAATAACAATTAACTATCTCTGATTAAAATATTCCTGTAAAAAAAACAATCAAATAGAGAATTTTAAATTACTATTACTATAAATTACTATACAGGTTATTACATACATAAATAAGGCATTTATAAAAAGCTGTTTGCTAGTGAGACAGAAATTTCAATATGAAAATGCTACTAAACTTGGCTAAATCAAGAAATAATTATATATATATACATATATATGTGTGTGTGTGCGTGTGTGTGTGTGTGTTACAGTTAAAGTGATAAATCCGGTTATTATTAATAATTACCGGTTAAAGTGAATGATTAGAATTAATCACTTTAACCGCTTAAAGTGAATAATTCCTAGAGGAGTCTGCTAAATGTAATAAAAACATGTTTATAGGTTTTCATTCTCAATAGAAATTATAACAGCTTAAGTTAGGTTAGGGTAGATTAGTTTATAATGAAAAAAGTAAGAAAAGTATTTCTTTTGAACTCAATGATATCAGAAATCAGAAATCATTATACCTAACCTAACCTTTATTGGTTAGGTTAGGTTAGTTTATAATGAAAAAAGTAAGGAAAGTACTTCTTTTGCACGCAATGAAATCAGAAATGAGAAATCATTATAAACTAACCTAACCTAAACTAACCTGGATATTGCATGTCGAACCAGAGTGTAGTCGTAGTTTGTCATGGGCAGATTAATGGGGATGAAAGATAAACGTTGTTGTGGGCTGAGCTTAATGATTGTGGGCAGATGAATGGGGATATTAGATAAATCAGAGAGGAACTGATCAGTGTTTTTCTTCATTGATGAGGAAAGAGGTACAGCAACAACATCTTATTATCCCCATTCATCTGCCCGCAACAACTTTTATTTGTTATCCTTATTTATTTGCCCGTAATCATTAAGCTCGGCCCACAACAATGTTTGTCTTTCATCCCCATTAATCTGCTCACAACAAACTACAACTACACTCTGGTTCAACATGTGACATCCAGGTTAGTTTATAATAATTTCTGATTTCATTGAGTGCAAAAGAAGTACTTTCCTTACTTTTTTCATGATAAACTAACCTAACCTAACCAATAAATGTTAGGTTAGGTTAGTTTAGGTTAGTTTATAATGATTTCCAACCGATAAAGGTTAGGTTAGGTTAGTTTATAATGATTTCTGGTTTCTGATTTCATTGAGTGCAAAACAAGTACTTTCCTTACTTTTTTCATTATAAACTAACCTAACCTAACTTATATAAGTTTTCAATTTCTATTGAAAATGAAAACTTATATATAAAACCTATAAACATGTTTTTATTACGTTTACCAGACTCCTCTAGGAATTATTCACATTAACCGGTTAAAGTGATTAATTCTCGTAAGTTATTCACTTTAACTGGTAATTATTAATAATAACCAGATTTATCACTTTAACCGTAAAATGTATATGTACGTATATATATATATATATCCCACACACAAGAGGTACAAGAGTTTATACCACATCAATGCCTTTTCTCGCCTTTCAAGTGAGAAAGTTATTGGCATTCTTCTTGAAGAGCTATAAGTTGAAATTGTTGGGAAACAAGTCATGAAGAAGGCTGTTCCAGAGGACATAGGCAGATGGAATAAATGAGGAGATGCAGGTTTGATGAGTTCACTGTTGTACTGTAACGGGATGTTGGAAAACAGCTGCTCATTTTAACAGGTCTAACAGCAAGTGGAGGAATGATATTTGTCAATTCAATGGAGCAGTGACCATGGAAGTATCTATAGAAGACACGCAGAACTGAAACATTGCATCTGTGAGATGGTGGTTGAAGTGCGCCTGTGAGGGAAGGGTCATCTTTGAGATGAATTGCTATCCTCTGGATAGCATCAAATTAGAATACAGAACACCAAACTGGTGTTCTGTATTCTAAGGATGGATGGATGGATGGATGGATTTGGTATTTATATAGGATTAGTAGATGGGTGGGTGTAAAATAGCTTCTTGAACAGAAAAGAATGCCTAGTTTTTAGAAGATGAAGGAGCTATTGGTGTGATGTCTTTGTGCCAAGAAAGGTTGGAGGTAAATGACAGTCCAAGGAGAGAGTGAGTTCACCCTGCCTGGTGTTGTGTGTTACTGAGGATGATGAAAAGTGGGCTAAGATCCTTCCAGAGAAAAGGCAGGACTACATTTTGGTGACATTGAAGGTGACTAGGTTATCCTTGCCCCACTGAAGGATGGTATATGGAAATCATTAAAGCACTAGTTGCAGATGATCTCGATGTAATGGATGTCTGGGAACTACATGGTTTGTCATGGGAGTAGGATGATTGGAGACTGCTATCATCAGCAAAGCTATGGATAGGATTTGTAATGATTGAGAGTAGCTCACATAAGAAAATGAGGGTAGGCAAGAGAATGGAGCCCTAAGGTGCTCCTGCATTGGTGGCAAACCTCAAAGAGAGGGTGCCGTCCACCATGACACAGTGAATGATGACCAGAGAGAAAGCTGGCTATCCAGGTACAGGTAGACCATATATGGAGATTTGTAAAGTCTGCAAAATGGGCCTTGATGCCAAACACAATCAAAAGCCTTCAAAATGTCAAAGGCAATAGTACACATTTCACCGAACCTTTCCATGGAGCATGTCCAATGACGAGTGATGTAAGCTGGGATATCAGCTGCAAATCTGGATTAATTAGCAACCACCAGTATGGTGGTGTGGTTGCTGATTAACATGTAAGCTTCTAAGCAGTAAAGAAGTTAACCATTGATAACTTTCTCCATTATTTTGGAGAGGACTGAGGTGATGGCAATTGGATGGTAAGCTTTCGTCTCTCTTTTATGGAATGGGTTGGATATAATATATCCAACCCATTCAAAAAAAAGCTATCCCATCTCATGGAAACTAACATAATGTTAGTTTCCATGAGATGGGATAGGTGCCACCTGAGAATAGAAGATTGAAGAGAGACAATAGAGAGCAGGTGTTAGTTCTGGAGCACAACGTTTCAGTACAGTAAGAGAGATGTCATCGGGACCACATGATGTTGTAGCATTCAGGTTGTTTAATATTCTTTTTATGTCTTTCTGCTGAAAGGCAACAGGAGACATGTGGTGCACAGTTGCTAGTATGGAAGGAGGTGATTTATCTTCATCATCTATGCAGGAGGTACAGAAAAAGAATGATGCTAGGAGGTCAATTTTTTCTTTGGGTGCTGTAACAGTGGTACCATTGGATGGGGGAGGTGAAAGTGAAGGTGAGCAGAAGTTGCATCCAATGGCTTTTGTGAGGGACCAGGAGGCACAGCTACCATTTGGACAAGAGATGAATTTTCTGCTAGTGGCTTTTATGAAGTTAGATTTGGATTTGCTGATAGTTGATTTACGTTTATTGATGTTTCTGCATTGGCAGAGTACAAATGACAGAGTACAAAAAACTGCTTCAAGCGACATGAAGCAGTCTTCAAATGCTTCATGTCGCTGAGGATGATTTCTGTAATTCACTCAGTGCAGGTGTCTAGGTCAGAAGAACAGAAGCAATAGTCATACCATGGAAAAGAATAGTAGTTCCAGACTTACACCAGATTGTGTTCTGAATTGCCGAGAGTACAGGAGACTTCTACAGTGTGTCAGGAATGAGAACCAGTTTAAAAAAGATCAAGGGCATTGGGAGAGTGGAGAGTATTATCTGGAATAACTTAAGTATTTATTTATGTGGTATAGTTATAAACAAGCTCGGTAGGATTTAACTTTAATTGAACAAGTGTTGAAAAACACTGATTTTTTTTTTTTTTTAACTTTCAAATTCAACAAAAACAAATAACTGTCATTAAATGAAATTTTTTTTCTATGCTGCTCCCACCCAAGAAAGGTTATTTGCAAACCTATAGTACATTTGGGGTGGTGGGTGGGCTAAGGATTTTTTTTTTTCAATTTTATATTGTTTTGTATTTTTAATTTATTTTGTTTACATAATCCAGAAGCCCTGCTCTAGAGACCAAATATGTAACTTTTTCAAGCCACTTCAGGCCTCCGATAATTGGGGGTGGTGGTGTCACATCAGGCAATGAATTCATCTCACACCTAAACACAATCACAAACATCCATACCCACAAGGATTCAAACCCAGAGCCTGTTGGTTGGAAAGCAGATACATTAACCACTTGGCCAACCATGCAAGTGAATTCTCTTCCCTCTCATCCTTTCCTCAAGTTAATTTCAAAGATTATTATTATATATATTTTTTTACCACCATGGAGTCACAACACTCATTGTGGGAGATCGATACTAGTCAACAACAAGTTTATTGTGCCACTCCTTAAACTCATCCACTGTTCGCACTTTCACCACCTTCTCAGACAATACATTCCATGCTCCTGCCACTCTCCATGCAAAAAAACTTACTTTTTAATTTTTATTAACCTATGTAACTCAGTGGAAGGGGCATTGGCATCCACAGACTAGGCCGCCAGAAGAATGATGCAAATTCAAATCTAGTCCTGATATCATTTTTGTTATCTGTCTCTACACTCTTTCCAAGGTTACTTCATTCATCCCCTTCAAATCGTGGTGATCAGATCTGAGCACAGAAATCCAGATATGTCTGATCAAGGCTTTTATACAGTGCGACCTTTTATTTCTTGCAGTTAATGTCCTACTCAATATTGCTGCAGTTCTCTGATATGTCTAAAAATTTGCAATATATCCTCTGAACTTCAAGTTTCTATCAACAATCATCCCAAGATACCTTGCTTTTTCCCCCTTCTTCCAGAATAACTATGCCAAGTGAGTATGAAGCATCCCATCAGTGGATCCCATCCCCCAACTACACACTAATACCATCTCCCACTCACCACCACCAACAGTATTTCTGTCTATAAGCTGCATGTGTTCTCTTGACCAATTTGCCCATACACGAAAACCTTGTGCTTCTGGGAGAAAAACCCTGCTACTTCTGTACAAGATCAGCTAAGTTATTTTCAAATGAAAGAAGTCCATATAAAGATTCCTCTCATCATGACAAGAATTAAACTATTCCAAAAGAAGACTGCAATGTCCCATTGTTCTTCCAATTATGCTATATATACGATTTAGAAGCCAGATGATTTCCCCACACCTCTGGCCTAGATTATTACTGCATTTAAATCATTGTATCATCTGAATCTATTGGTATACTACTATTACTTTGGAAAACAGCTAAATATTTGGCTTTAAATAGTATCCAGTTCAGCTCAGCAAAATGTTTTGATGTGTTTCAATATTTGATATACATATTTTTTTTTTAATCTTGTTTTTATGTATTTAATTCTTTGCATTTAATCCATTTAGTTTCTTGAAAATTGCAGATCTGTATATTATAAACTTTCATTTATGACAGCTGTTATGCTGTATGCTACAATATGTGTGATGTTTCTGCATTTAAAAAAGTAATTTCATGGTTTTAATGACTGCCAGGAGTTTTTAACTGGCAGTCATTAAAGCTCATAAGTTTCTTTTATACCAGGATTATCCATTAGAGAATTAAGTTTTCTACTTATTTTGGTTTCTGTAGCAATAAAGCTGTTAGCTACTAAAAATTAGCCCTTTTCAATTTATGTATGTTTGGGACCAGCAATGATCCACAGCAGGTAATGACTATATATTAGATTCCTTGCTATGGTTCCAGAGTCTAGGAACAAAGAGCTAGGTCAAAAAAGTAGAAAAAAACACTACAAAAAGAACAGTTGACTCAGAACATGTAAAAGCTACAACAATGTTTATAATATATATATATATATATATATATATATATATATACAGGGTGTTCGGGATAAATTTGACATATTTATAATTAATTATATTTTTCCGTAAGTTACATGTATTAACACACACTTCTCTTCATTTAAAAGTTTGGACCCTTCTTCATTCATATACAAGATGTCAGAAAGGATCGATAGCTGGAACCCACCTGAATCATGGAAGAGAATAACTTGTATCATGATGATTCATGCCCGCCATCAAAATAAGGATATTACGACTGCTGCCCAATGCTCCCTGAATACAGTAAAAACAATCAGGCATGAACTAGAGACCTGCAATGGTGACTACGAGGATGTAGCAAGAAGAAAGATCCCTAGCAGACGATCTGATTGCGTTCGTACAGCAGAATTCCTCGCAAATCTGCAGGAACAGGTGTTGAAGAACCCTGGCATTGGAATTCGGGCTTTGTTCGTGGAGTTGCTAACTGTAGTCAAACCCTGGATAACAAGGGTAGCCAATGGTAGGCCGTATGTATGGCAGCAGGATTCGGCCCCTTGCCACACCTCTGGGAAAAGTCAAAAATGGTTGTCTGAAAATTTCTACGACTTCACCAGTCCAAATGTTTGGCCTCCAAACTCCCCAAGACCTTAACCCCATGGATTATTTTGTATGGGGCGCAGTTGAAAAAGACACCAGTCGCACTTCCAGTAATACAAAAGCCCAGTTAACGGATAAAATTAAAACAGTTTTTGCGGCCCTTCCCAGGGAGACTGTAGCATCAGCTTGTTCGAGGTTCCGAAGCAGAATTGAAGCTGTGATCGATGCTAATGGTGGTTATTTTGAGTAAATCTTGTTGATAGTATTGTAATTAACTCTGCCTGTAATGTTTTTTTGTCAATTCATTAAATTTAATAGATACAAAGAAGATTTTCTTTTTCCTTATGAAACTGTCAAATTTATCCCGAACACCCTGTATATATGTATATATATACAATTGCCAGCATTGTGCCTATGGGACTTAGTTGGAACTTTTCAGTTTCTATAGTGAGTGAGTTTATTATAATGGTTTTGCTAAAAACAGTGAATCTGTTATAATGGTGTATTTGGTATAATGTATATACTCCTTGGAGGTGTCACAAAATAATAATAAATAATCACAGCAGAAACGTTTATAACACTGTAATTGTTACAAAATCCTTCTGCACTGTTGTCAATGTAACTGATCATTTTGGCGATCTATTCAACTGATGAAAAAAATGCAACAATATTCTGGTATCGTGATAGCATTCACTGACACAGCAATTAAACCCAAAACCATTTTTAAGCAATCTTCTATTAGTTTATTTGCTATTATTAACACAGAATTTTTGTATCATTTCAAACTGTGCTAATAAATTTTATGATAAAAAAAAAAAAAAAAAAAAAAAAAAGAGGTCTAATCCTGAACAAGAACAGAACATAAGGGAATAAGTAGAATTATAGGGATATTTTCATTTTCTGAGGGATCTCATACTAGGAAGAGTAAACAATTTTAAACTAGAGGGATGTATTTAATTTAAACTAATTAACTGAGCAGTTATACATTTATTTAAACACAGTTTTATTAATGGCCATTTTGTTTATTTTGGAACAATACTTTTATTGTTGAAGGCTATATGAGATCACCAAGTGTATTTTACTCTTGAAGATTCTGTTCGTGTTCTGAGGTTGTTTTGCTTCCCTTCATCAGATTAAGCACTAATTTTAGTAAATTATTATTATTATTACGCGACACTTCCAAGGAGTCCAAAGACTCATCGAGGGAGGGCACCTACTCTATAACTCTCCATCTCCACCAACTAAGCGAACTGCATCATCTACACCAACGGCATCTACTGCATACCGCCACTAGTATTTTCACAGACAATCACAAACATCCATGCCCACAGCAGAATTTGAATCCACAGTCTTTTGGCTAGGGAATGGATGTGTTAACCACTTGGCCAAACAGGCTGGTGTTTCATTTCATTAAAATCTGTTTGGGCATAGTACAGTTGTTATATGTGGACATATGAAGTAGATGGGATAAATGTTGATTTGACTGACTCCTAATACAAAATGCTGCACCTTTTATGAATGGGAGAATAATCTGTAAAATGCATATATGTATGAGATACCATTTAAGCTGTTACATAGATGTTTATGCTATAGCCGAAGCATATATAAATAAGCTGATTGTTCTATGATTCATTTCTGAAAGAACAACACTACAGCAAAAACATGCTGATGTATATTCATTTGACGAGTCTTGATTCCAGGTGTTTGTATAATAATAATAATAAATGTAAATGGCAATACCGTATACAATCCCAAAAAAGGCTTCGGAAAAAAAAAATAAATAAAAATGTCCTTTTTCTCTGCCGATACAAGTTGCATTATTCAACCAATCTCAATCAAACTTAGTATAGTTATTTCTTACTTTGAGATTAAAAAGATGAAGGTAGCAAGCATTCTTCCAAGCACCTCCACAGGTTGCATTGTGCAAGTTTCAAACTAAGGTGGATTTATTATTGTTAGTATACAAATACCACCTTAAGCCATGACGCTTTTTTTTTTTTTTTATTTGATGCCTTGTTTCTTATACAACATGGGGTCCGCTGAAAAATTTAGCAAAATGAAACAGAAATCGAACAGAACTGATTGCCTGAGCTACCTCCATAGGTTGAATTGTTCAGCTATTTTTGCCCATATTTAGAATATAATTTCTTCCTTCCTACTTGCCTATGGTTCACGACAATATCACCACAAAGGAGACGATAAAACGATAACAAAACAAGGAAAGTAAAATAGAGTATAACTAGACAACGATAACAACTCCTCACTAAAGCCGCGATGTAAGTAAAACCACGTGACTAAGTATCCAGTATATACTGTACGAATTCCGTTAGCGCTTAACGGATGAGACGGTAACGGAACGACAGATGCGTCACCACACAGAAGAAAAGGAAATAATGAATAAACAAACAAATAATCGCAAACGACTTAATCGCCGGCAAATTTCGACAATGTCGAAATTCAAAAAAGGAGATCTGCAGGCTATATATGAAATTGAGTTTATTTTATGATGAATGCTTTGTTACCATCTGCCTTACCTCAAAATTATCATCAAGCTTGCCACCCTAAAAACAGACCTACCCTGTTCTTCACCATAAAAAATACCTTCACCCGCTCTGTCTTCCACCTCAATAAACATACTCATCCATCAGTAGCCTTTACCTAACTTAGAAGCTCCCGACTTCCCCTACCTCCTAAAACACCTCAACCACCCACTCTACTCCACCTCAAATAAAAAACTCCAACCGGACCCTGCCTCAAAAAAAAATAATAAAAAAATAAATAAAAATAAAAATCCAGGCCACCACCTCAAGAAACACACTCTGCTCTACGAAATATTGCAACACATGCTCGATCATACGACACCATATTCATCACTATATAAACTCCAGTTCATAATATAACACAATCTTCCATAATAAAATAGAAGAAATACATAATATAAAACAAAATATTCTTCGTCGAACACAAAAAACGATGCTCCATATGACGAAAGATTGAAGATTTGTGGGTAACAGAAACTGGTTGATCAGCGGATAAGGGGGGGGGGGGGTATAAGAGAGACTTATAACTTGCTAAGGGGCTTTATTATTATTATTATTATTATTATTATTATTATTATTATTATTATTATTATTATTATTATTATTATTATTTCGGAAAAGTCCAAGGAGTCGACAGACTCATCAAGGGAGGCCCTAACATCATGTCAAGAACAACTATTCAACATTCACACAGTATCTATCACACCTCGCCTTGAACTCATTCACGGTCATAGCACCCACAACAGACTCTGGCAGCTTATTCCACTCATTCACCACTCTCCAATGAAAAAACCTAGCTCTAACACCCCTGCTAACCACATTCTTGCCTAGCTTCAATGTATGGCCCCTAGTCCTCCCACCACCAGTCCTATTCTCAAATATATCTTCTGGATTAATCCTATAGAAACCCTTCAGTAATTTGAATGTCTCAATCATATCATCTTTTCCGCCTATCAACCAAGTTTTGCAACCCACAAATCTTCAATCTGTTCTCATAAGGTTCATTCCACAGACCTGCTATCATCTTGGTCACTCGTTTCTGGATCCTCTCCACTGCCTCCCCATCAAGAAGTAACCCTGTTGCCCATATCTGCACACAGTAGTCTAGATGGGGTCGTATCAAGGCTCGATATAGAGGAACAATAACTTGTTTGTCTCTGCTCGTTAAAGTATTTTTCAGCAACCAAGTGATTTCATGAGCTGATTTAGCCGCTTTTGCAATGTGCTCCCTAAACTTCAACTCCCTATCCACCAACTCTCCCAAGTCCCTGACTTCATCAATCTCCTGGAGTATGGTTCCACCAATGTGATATACTGCTGCTATTTTTTTCACTGCAAAATGTATAACCTTACACTTTGCCACATTCAATTTACATCCATTTTCCCTAGCCCAGTCCTCCAAACTACCCAAATCATCCTGCAAAATTTTGACATCCCGTGCACTCACAATTGCTCTACCCAACTTTGCACCATCAGCAAACAAGTGAACACTTCCTCTCAGATCCTTTCCTATATCGTTAATGAACAAATTGAAAAGCAGTGGTCCAAGAACAGAACCATGTGGCACACCAATAGTCACAAGGCGTCTTTTGGACTCCACTCCTGAATAAACCACTCTCTGGTATCTCTCCGTCTACCACCCTCCTATCAATCTCACCAACCCTATATCCATCCCTATTTACTCTAGTTTACTTATTAGAGTTCCATGTGGTATCCTGTCAAAAACCTTGGCAACGTCCAGTAGAATCACTCTAAACCCATTACCCTTATTCAGTTCAGCCGTCACTGTGTTATAAAACGTGAGAAAGTTACTGAGGCATGATCTACCCTTCACAAAACCATGCTGTCCTCCATACAATATCCCATTTTCATCTATCCAATCCTGTATTATTCTCTTGACTAATTTTTCCAAGACCTTGACAACGATTCCTGATATGTTAATCTGTCGGTAATTTACAACAGCAGTCTTGGAACCTCCTTTATCCAGTGGAACTATTTCCCCTCTTTCCACCCCCTGAAGACTCACCCAGACCCGAGACCCAAATTAAAGAAAATGGTCAAGGGTATTGACAATTCTTTAGCTGCTTCAAGTACGACACGATTTGGTATACCAACCAATCCCACAGATGTATTGACATTGAGGTTTTGCAAGAGACTATTCACCTCCACTTCATTCACCACAATTCCCATATAATCTATTGGTTCATTCATTTCTGCAATGTCACCACCTGGAAAATATATTCTTGCAAAGTGCTTGCTCAGTAATTCAACTATATCAACTGATTCGGTTACCTCTCTACCATTGGCATTCTTTAAAATCATTCAGCCATATACATTTTTTCTTTTACTTGCAACATATCGAAAAAATTGTTTAGGATTCTCTTTAACCTGCATGGCAAATGTTCTTTTGGATCCTTTTTTTCTTTTCTTACCACAGTCGTTAACCTTCTGGCCTGCGCTTTATACCGTTCATGTGCCTGTCGGTCACCTTTCTCCTTAAATTCCCTCCATAGTTTCTTTTTTTGCAGCTCAAGCTTAGTGGTCTTATTCATCCCTTTAACCCCTACTTGATTTATTATTCGGAATCTAGGTATACAGTCAGCCATTGCTTCATGGAAACACTTCTTAACCGCCTCCCATGCACTATCAACTTCTAGCCCTTGCAGTTGTACATGTCATGGCACTGAGCCAATCAATTTCCTATGCTTGTCATACTTACCAGCCCGACAATTCCACATATACCCTGTCTTAAATTGTAAATTCCATACCTTTAGCCACCTCCCAAGTCAATACCCTATGATCACTCTCACCAATTGGTGGCAACGTGGTTATATTCGTTAAGCCAAATTCTCAGATGCAATTACCAGGTCAAGCACTCTCTGACCCCTAGTATTTTCCATTATATGCTGTCGCAGATAGTTATCACTTAGGTCTTCAATAACCGCATAAATCCAATTCCTTCCTCGCATGTGTCCTCTCCTCCTTCCAATCAATGTTACAATAGTTGAAATCTCCCATAATAATTATCCTCCTTCCAGTCATTTCTTCTATTTACTTATGCATATATCTCCACCATCTATTCCATCACCTGGTTTATAGCAGCACCCAACTCTATATTTAGTTCTGCTAGTTTCAATCTCACACCAAATAGCTCAAATATGCTCTTTTCTCTATCCTGCAGTTCCACTTCTATTCTTCTTGGCTGCAGCTCATCAGCTATCATCAATAACACTCCTCTCCCCATTTTATTCTCCCTGTCACTCCTGAACACACCATACCCCTCACATTCAATCCCACTAGCTGTGTCATCTTCTGTGTTCCTGTAGACGAAATATTTCAGGGCATGGATAATATGAGGATAACTAGAGTTCATCCATGAAAATTGAGTAATAGTGTGGGTAGCAAGGATGTAGCGAGTAGATTTATTCGAAAGTTGTGAATGATCATAGTTGAGTGATCATAGGGTATTGACTTGGGAGGTGGCTAAAGGTGTGGAATTTACAATTGAAGACAGCTATATGTGGAATTGTCGGGCTGGTAAGTATGACAAGCATAGGAAATTGATTGGCTCAGTGCCATGGCATGTACAACTGCAAGGGCTAGAAGTTGATAGTGCATGGGAGGTGGTTAAGAAGTGTTTGCATGAAGCAATGGCTGACTGTATACTGTGAATGAGTAAAATGAATTGCCAAAGTCAGTTGTGTGTACTGTCAGTGAATAATTTCAAGGCAAAATATAAGATATATTGTAGAGGTGTTGGTAATTGTTGAATAATATTTTTGAACTGAACCTCGTGTGATAAGAGCCTGCAGCTCAGTGGATTTGGCATTTGCACACCATAGTGCTTGACCACACGAAGGAACACTTGCTCTCGAATCTAGTTGGCGATTAGAGGAAATTTTTCTAAGCCTTTTTTTGATGGGTGGCATGGGCAAGAGGGTTTTTTCTCCCAGAAACTCAGGTTTTTCGTCCCATAAACTCAAGAAAATCGACCCTAGAACCCACATTATTTTTTCAAACATTAAATTATTGTGTTATGGTTAGGGACCACGAGATGGCAGCACCTGTTTTGCCGTCTCTCTTCACTGCGTGCAGCTTAGTTAGTGATATCCTTGGGCTAGCTCTTTCTGATTGGGTACCAGTGGAGATTGAACTGCTCACACGAAAGTTATATCGGACTAAAACGGCCTCGCCCACTTCCTATACGGGAATAAAAGGCAGCTGATTTTTTTTGACCTCCTGTGATGAGTCTACAAAGTTCATGGAGATGATTGTTTAATAATAATAATAATAATAATAAATGTGATTGTCATGAAAATGCTAGTGGTGGTAGTGGTGGGCGGTAGATGGCGCTGGTGTATAAGATGATGGTGTTAGTAGCGGTTCGTTGATTGAGTGATGGAGACAGAGACTTGTAGGGTAGGTGCCCTCCATTGATGAGACTTTGGACTCCCTGGAGGTGCCACATAATAATACTACTAATAATAGTCCATGGCACTAGATACCTCGAAGAAAGAGTGTTGCAAGTACAATTCTAGCAGCCGAATAGTGGACCTTTTACTAAGCCTTTTTAGACCAGTTCCGAGTTTGTCAAACTCGGGCACGAGTAAGTGAGTTTTTTCCTCTGGGAATATCAGCATTTTTATTTTCTGTAAACTCAAGAAAATCGATCATAGAAGTCATCCTACTTTCAGAGAGTTAAAAAAACAATGTTATGATTAGGGTCCACGAGTTGATTGTACTTGTTAGCCACCTCTCTTCACTTGATGCCATATATAATTGGTGATAGTCTTGAGCTATCTCTCTCTGTATGGCTACCAGTAGAGTTTGCACTGTCCTCTCAGTTTCCAAAAGTGTTATCATAATGGAAGATTTTAACTTTCGAAACTTAACTCGATAGGAAGAAAGAGCATATGAGAGTATGGAAAGAGAGTTTCTTGAGATATTAAGGCAGTGCTGTCTTCATACAGATGATAATGGAGAGAATTCGCGGCGAAAATATTTTTTTGAAAAATCGGCCCCACTTACTCCCTTTTAGGGAGTAGGTGGGGCTATTTTAACCCTATTTAACTTCTAGGGGACTTAGTAGGGAGTTCAATCTCCACCGATAACTAATCAGATAGCTTGATCAAGACAATAATTTTAAGTGGCCCTCCAGTGAAGAGAGGGCCAAAAAGTGTCGCCATACCGTGGATTTTTGTTGTCTAAAATAGCATGAGTTTTAAGAGGATTTTCGGGAATTTATGAGGTGAGTAACCTGAATATGCAGCATAAACGCCGTTTTGACAGTGCAGAGATCACTAACTCGAGGCCGATATGTGAAAGGCCTAGGAAAAGTTTGTGTAGTTGGCCACTAGAATTCACCTTAGGTCTTTCTTCTGTTTGTCTGTTGCTGAGAATGCAAACTCCACTTCCACTGAGTTACACACACCTGTTATTATTATTATTACTTTATTCACACTATTGGAACACAGCCAAAACAAGATATTTAAAGAACAATTTGACTGGTGATATAGAGAAATTCAGATTCTACCCAAGAATCCAAGAATATTCTGTCAGGTAGGATCATAAAATATAAACTGTTCAGAGTAGTTCTGTGTTTTTTGTGGCTTGTATGTGGCTAGATCGTTGATACTAATTGAATAATTGGATAATTTCTTTGAAATTGCATCAAGTGCATCGAGAACAATTAAGAGGATTTTGGTGTATGTTTTAGTCACAGCCGGCCAACTTTGAGTGCCAGATCTCGATATTTAGTTATCTTTTTCCAGTTCTATGCAGTTGATGTTTTTATCAGTGGGTGCTACGATTTCAATAATCCAAACTTGTCGATGATTAATAACTGCGATGTCAAATCAGTTGTGTTCCAAAGGCCGATCACGCTGTATTCCAAGTCCAGATAACTTTTGCTGTTTCGTTTTACAATATTGCCTCTATGTTATCCTGTCACTAGTTATTACAAGTAGTAAAACCATATTTTTTGTATACTTTCCATTGAATAATTTTGGCCACTTGATCATGGTGGTGTTCAGAATCAGATTGGGATATCTTGCTACATGTACAGTAAGATGTTCTACACTCTCATCTTTCTGTCGCAATGATATCTGTTATTACTGATATTTTTAATTTGTGCTTTGATTGCATTAGTTTGTAACGCCTGTTCTTGAGCGGCTAGAATAAAGCCTTCTGTTTCTTTTCTTAATATATTCATATTGTAATCATTGCCAGGTTTTGGTAACTTCAATTTTTTTCCTAGGTTTCAAGAAGAAATTGGCCTTGCCATGGTTTATTTTTCCCGGACATATTTCGGTTATTTTGCTCTCAGTTCTTGTAATTAATAATGTTGATTTCTTTCCTATTGCTTTTAGAAGACATTGTGAAATGGCATGAAGCATTTGCCGACTGTTATTGTTGATGAAAATTTTAAACTAACTTATTCTTCCACAGTCTGTGTCGTTTTCAGCAGACCCCATCCACTGATTCTTCATGATAGATACAGTCAGTTAACATCACATCGTGGATGTAATGCATGATGAATAGTAACTAATTTTCGAATTTTGCAGACCAGTTTGTCCGTATCTTCTTTTGTCCAATCTATTATGATATCTGCGTATCGGATCACTGATACACATAAAGAGTTTATTGTTCGAATTGTGTTCAATCCACTAAGTTTGTTCTCAGAAAATTCTTGACTAATTTGGTGTATTCCGCTTCTGCTGACCAAAATTAAAATTGATACAGTAATTAATTTTATCTCGTTAGATAATGTACATTTATTTAATGCATTTTTTTTCCAATTTCACTTAGATGTCCTCATTGAAAATATTAACCATGTTCAGTAACGAGTATATTTGCTGTGTCGTTTTCCATCTAATTTCAAGTCATCCACGCAGTTCAAGTTTTGTTTTCTTCAAATTCATAGACAAAGGTATCAAAGAAATGTTGAAGAGCAATGGTGACAAGGAATTACTCTGGAAAATTCCACATTTAATTCCACTATCTCTGAATCATTCATTATTTACTAAGCTGTTTTGTAACTTTTCATAGACATGGCCTGAAAAGAGCACATGTTTTTACTAATTCCGAATATTTGTAATGCTTTTAGGATCCAGGAGTGTAGGAGGGAATCAACTATTTTCTTGTAGTCTATCCATGCCATGTTTAAGTTAGTTTTTCTTCTTTTTGAATTTCTGAGGATCATTTTGTCAATAAGGAACTTGTCTTTTGTTTAGATTTTTTTGAAAATTGCCTTTTTGTTTAATCTGATAAATATTATTATCAGATAAATAGAGATATGAGGACTATTCTATAATTACAGTGAACAACTGAAACATAGTTGTACTTGGGTCCGCTTGGGTAAGATGATTTAACCAAAACCGACGCAGTTCATCATTGCCAGGTGCGCTCTTGTGTTTTCAATTTTCTAGCTTATGCATTGACCATTTCTTTAGAAATAATGACATTTTCAATTTGGTTTTGTTTCACATCTGACTCAATTTCCTTAATTCATGAGGCATCATTATTATGTTCCATAGGAATAAAAAATATCAACTAATGCGTTTTATTCCCTAATAGGGAGTAGGCGAGGCCTTTAAACCCTATCTAGCTTTTGGAGACTGAGTGGGAAGTTCAATCTCCACCAGTAGCCAATCAGAGATAGCTGGCCCATATCTATCTCTAATTATAGCAGCCACTGATGAAGAGGCTGGCAAACAAGTGCTGCCATCTCTTGGTACCTAACCCTAACAAGATATGTCACTGTCTGAAATAATGTGGGTACTACGGTCGATTTTCTTGAGTTTACGGGACGAAAAACCCACTTGCCTGTGCCAGAGATCGACCAACTTGGGAACCGGTCGAAGATAGGCTTAGAAAAAGTTCCTCCAGTCAGCGACTAGACTAGAACCTGGGTCTAACTTCAAGCAGCCAAGCGCAGAAAATTCAAGTGTCACTTACACTGAGCTACATGGGCCCAATGTTCCATAGGATTGTTCGAAAATTCAAGTTTATACTTTTTCTGGGGAATGATTGTGTGCACTTATATACTCACAACAGAGGCAGCACTTGCACCTTTGTGAAATCTGATGTAGCTTGCCATAAAATTGCTAATTCATAATTCCCTGCTTTAGACTTTGACTGGCTCAAAGTTTTCTTGCCCCATTTGTTGCATTTACCGGTATTCCAACACTAATAACCACTGAGATCTATTCACATTCCTTGTCATGAAACTTGCCCACCAATACAGCTATTTAAATAGTAAGGTCATCTTCCTGCAAGACCTCAACGTCCACAATTCAAACTGGCTCTCCTATTCCAACACGATCGACCAAGTTGGACTTGAAGCAAGTTTTTGCCATAAATACCGACCTAGCAAATAGGACATCTACTTACTAGAATTCCTGATAACCAGCTTCACTCTCCAAATACTCTGGAACTCTTTTTGACCAGTTTGCCTTCCAGATACACCGTAGAGGTCACGTCTCCTATTGACAACTCGAACCACGTCTCCTGTCTTAAAGAATGCCCCTTTCTCAACCAATCCCAACCTCACGTCCTCTGCCACTAAAAAGGAGAAACACTTCGATGACTTGGGGAATTTCTTCTCCACCTTTTCTTGGTCTGGCTATTGTTTCCACTCATCTGACCCTCGACCTGATGCGAACGAGTTACCGAAATTATCACACTGGCATAAAGACCTTCATTCCTGATTCAACCAATAATCCTCATACGCTTTCCAAGTCCTGATTTGGAAAGCGTATGAGGATTACTCTGCTTATACCAAAGCATGCAACATATGCAAAGAAGTCATCAGCAGATCCAAATCTGATTTCATAAAGGACAACAGTAAAAAACTTGCCTCCTGTCAAATGGAAGCAGTGCCTTCTGGTCTCTTGCTAAGACTGTTGGACGCAACTTCTGTTTTCCTACACATCCACCCCTCTCTCTCTCTCTTTCTCTCTCTCTCTCTCTCTCTCTCTCTCTCTCTCTCTCTCTCATCCTAATATCATTAGGAAGAGAGATACTGTTACTTCGCACTAAGATAAAGCTGACCACCTATCACCACTCTTTTCCTCAAAATCCTGCATACATGATCAAGGAAATGATGTCGTACCTTACAGGAATCCAAGCACCTTATGCCTACTTTAGTTTTTCAACAAAAAGAAATTAGAAAATTACTAGATAACTTGAATAATAAAAAGTCTTCTGGTTATGATAGCATCTCTCCAATTGTTGTCAAGCACTGTGCTCCAGAATTAACACTCGTCCTGCATCATCTCTATAAGCTATTATACATATCTGATATTTATACCAATGCATGGAAGCAATTTGAATATCAATCCTATTCTAAAAAAATGTGATACACGGAATGGCCACTGAATTAGAAACCTGTATGTAATGCACCTAAACATCACTTATGCGTACACATGCAAAATTTTTGCACACGTGGGTCATACATATTCTAGACAACTATTTTGGAATGCCACTTGTCAGTAATTGTCAATAATATTGATCACAATGGGAAAAACAAGGGATCTAGTGGAATTCGATAAAGAGTTTATTGTGAGTGTCTGTCTCGCTGGAGCCACGATTTTGAAAACAGCAGAGCTGACTGGTTTCTCGAAAGGTGAGATATTCTGGGTGTTTAATCTGTAGAAAAATAGCCCACATTGCTTGTCTAAGAGGCATAGCTGTGGTCCTAAGGGAGTCTGTTACGAACGAGATCGCTGTCGATCGAGAGAGCTTGCATGGAAAAAAAACAAACTTCCTGTGTGCAGAATTGACCAAATCATTTAAAAGAAGTTGGAAGTTGTTCCCGCCCATATCTCACCAAACTATCCACAGGGAAGTGAAGAGGATCGGGAATGGAAGTCGCTAACAGATGTCCAACATGGTATTAAATAAAAGGTTCTAATTCAGTGGCCAGTATGTGTTGAATCTAGCGTCACTCTACAGACCAATTGCATTCTTCTCAGTCATATCCAACATTACAGAGAAAGTCATCAACAGCCAACTCCTCCATTCAAATGTTTATAGACCACCATCATATTACCCCTCTTTCTCCTTTTAACTGCAGTCTTATTTACATGTTTGCAATCTATCCTGATAATTTTAATCCTATAATTCAGATATAATCTTTGTAGCTCTTCTTTGCACCCTTTCCAGAGCTTCTTTATTCCCTTGGAATAAAAAAGCGCTGGAACCTGGGAGACGAAATCTGTGCACAATAGTTCAGGAGTGGTCTTATCAAGGCCTTTCTTTCTTTTTTTTCATAGCGCATACATATTTTATTCTATATTCATATTCTAAAGACTATGGGAATTCTTAGAGTAGAGTAGAGTTGAGTTGATATACAGAATAAATATAAATAGAAAGAATATGAATATAGAATATGTATCAGCTTTGGGGGATAAAGCGTGTGTTTGAGGGACACCAGCATATAATTAAATTATTCAGAAATAACCACTGCCGCCAACACGACTCTCCTCCAAGATTTCCCACCTTTAACAGGAAATAAATACTCCAAACTGTATTGGAAAATTAGTACAGCCATCTATAGACAACCAAAGACAAAACATGACGACAATGACGGATGCATGTCACACTGGGAAAATTCCAAGATATCTTATCTCAATAACATCGCCCACAATTCCATAGGCAAACCAAAACACCATGTGATATCACAGAGAGAGACATATGTTCCCCAGAAATTTCCTAACACATAACGTCACGATTCCTTATCTCTAAATAAAACCCACAATGCGTTACGCGAACCAAACACACCATGTGATGTCCCTGACAGATGAGGGTCCCCCAGTGAAATTCCAAACATTCCAAACTTTATCTTATCATTATCCATCACCCACAATTCCATACGCAAACCATTTACTTATTAACAACTCATAACAACACACATCCAGGACACTGATGTCGCTTCCTCATTCACCCTACCCCTATTTTGTTCATTGTATCCCACCAATCACGACACGAAACCTTATCCTCTTCATCTGATAATGACACCCACCCACGTCACTATTCCTTATCTTATCTTGATCTTGATCTGGTTAAAAGTGTCCCACCAATCACAACACGAATCCTTATCCACTAATATATCTCCCTTTTCCATTCAAAACAATAATGTCACTAATTTACAAATAACAAATTATGTCACTTATTTACAATTAATAAATGATGTCACTTATCTTCATCTGATAATAACAAGCATTCACGTCACGATTCCTTATCTTATCTTGATCTTGTCAGAAGTGTCCCACCAATCACGATACGAATCCTTATCCACGAATATATCTTACTTTTCCATTCAAAACAATAACGTCACTTATTTACAACTAACAAATTACGTCAATTATTGACAACAACAAATGACGTCACTTATCTACATCTGAAAACAACACACACCCACGACACAATTCCTTATCTTATCTTGATCTTGATCTGGTCAGAAGTGTCCCACCAATCACGACACGAATCCTTATCTCTACCTTCACCCATAATTCAATACGCGAACCAAAACACAAGAACTGAACCCATTGACACATATGCCACCAGGGAAATTCCAAACTCATGACATCACACACACAACGACGTCATCTTCTTATCAACCATTGACGTCACTATTCCTTATATTATCTTGATCTTGATGTGGTCAGAAGTGCCTACCCTACTACTGATGTCAGTTAGTCTTGATCTGTGGGATGTTTTGTTACCTTTCATACACAAGAATAATTCTTTGCATAAATAGGTGCTTCCAAAATAACATAGAATATTTGCTGCAAACTTTTTTTATTTCCGAAATAGGAGCTTTTTCGAAATTAAAGAACGTACCTGTAAAAAGCGAAAAAAAAACTTATTTTCTCCTTAAAATCTTTAAATCACCTATCAAATTCTTCTTTAATGTTTTCTAGTTTGGGACAATATTGAGAGAAGGTAAAATTTTGATTCTTATTGTTCAGCTGTTCACACATAGAAAAGTAATTTAGAATATTCTCTTTTAGATGACTTGAAACAAAACCAATTTAAATAAATCAATTGCCAGTGCATCATATGCGTGTTATTAACTGATCTTTCCCCTGAAGTTTGACATTTAAATCATTCAAATGTCCTGTAATATCAACTAAGAATGCTAGATCTTGTACCCATGTCTGATCGTTAAGAAATGCGACATCATGATTTTTCATTTCTAGAAACAATTTTATCTCCTCTAAAAGTAAATAAATAAATAAAAAAAAGCTTTTTAGAACTTTATGGCAAGATAACCAACGAATATGTGTAATAAGGTAGTCCTTCAAATTCACGATCCAAATCATTAAGAAATTGTGCAATCTGGCGGTGATTGAGGCCTCTGGATCGGATGAAGTTCACAGTATTTGTCAGGATTGAGTACACCTCTCATTTCTAATGCTTTGGAGCACAGGACCTGCTGATGAATAATGCAGTATAAAGATTGCAGTTTGGGAATGTCTGGATAGAGTTTTGAAATTGCGATATAAATGTTTTTATCACAATTATATTATTTTATAGCAGGTAGTTGCATTTATATTGTAACTATAAATGTCATATGAAAACGAATAAATCAAATGCTTAAATCGATATTTCTGTTTTATTATAAAAAGCAATCATACTTTTTTCTGTATCTTTCCTTGAGGTGTCACGGGTCGCAAGAAATTGGTTTGGGGGCCACATGCTGCCCGAGGGCCGCGAGTTTGACACCCTGGAGCTACAGTATAACAGATGCAGCGTCTGGAACGCGCAAGTGTTGCCAGCATGTATTTTTTTTATTTTTTATTTTTTATTTTCTCTGAATAAATTACGGCGGATATCGGTATTTAGTATCGAACAATGCGACTCCATTGTTAAACAAATTACTGGTGTCCTTGATATCGATATACGATTATAGGTTATTAATGATAATTTATGACTGACCATTATTAAAATATATTTATAGTTTTTATTAAAAATTGGACAAAATCGACATCTTATTAAAACAATGGGACTGCCGGGAAAAATGAAAAAAAAAAAAAAAAAAAACGTTTTGTCTCTTTAAAAACGGTACGTGTGGTCACACTATCTTATATTTACATATAACGTTTTATTTTATTATTATTGCAATTGTTTTAAACGGCATCTTCTCGAAAGCTCATAGCTGTTGCTATGGCGTTGTGAAAATAGTGATTTTTCATCTCGCGCATGTGCGAGCCCCAACTTCCTTCCGCCTTCGTGAAATCCTTGTTTTTCCAACTCGCGCATGTGCGAGAAACTTCTCAAACTCTTCTCCCAATTACAAGCCGCTTTAGCTATTGACATGTGCAGAGTTCCCGTTTCCAAATACGAAAATAATATAGGTTCACTTCGAAATTATATGATGTAATTCAATAATAAAATCGAATGCAATTGCATTTCACTAAATAATTCATTAACAACAACCAACACAAAGTAAATATTTAAATACGAATATTTTATGAAGGTTTTTAATAGCAAAACTAACGAACATCATATTATACAGAAACCCACATGTTTTGGTCATTTTGGTCAGCCTAACCATGTTACATATACCTTGTTGATATATCTTAGTAAAGTGAGCACTCATTAACTGAACAATCTCATTAGCTTCCGACACTCGAGTACCATCTGCATTCAATAAAGTTATTCTTTCACATTCATTCTTTCTTTTACATACGGCATAACGATAAAATTCTTTTGGGTTGCCTTTGGCTTGCATTGGCCAATTTCTTTTCGTACTCCGTTTTAGCTTTCCTCGCAATACTCGTTACTTTTCTGGCCTGAGCTTTATATATTTCCTAACTCCTCTCACTCTTATTCTGACGACATTCTTTCCACATTATCTTCTTCTAGTGGATCTCTTGCCTAACTTATAAGGTTGCACATCCATTACACTCCCATCCTATTTATTCTTCGAACACTAGGGATATATTCAGATACCGCTTCAAATAAGCACTTTTTTAAAGATTCCCATGCATTGCTGACATTTGTCCCATTCAGTAACTGATGTCATGGGACCAAAGATAGTATTCTCTTAAGTTGATCATAATTTTTAGCTTTCTAGTTCAGCATGTAATTTGTTCTAATGGGACTCCCAAGAAATCACTGCTTGATCACTGTCACCAAGTGATGGTAAAATAGTCATATTCTTAACTGAGATCTCTTCTGACACTAAGAACAAATCTAACACTCATTGACCTCGAGGTTCTTCTTTCGCATGCTGCTTGAGAAAATTGTCGCTGAACAATTCAATAAATTCCCCTTCGTTCCTATCATGAGATTTCTCTTCTACCCCACTCAATGTTTGGATAATTAAAGTCACTCATAATGATTACTCGTTTAGTACCCATAAGGATAAATTGGCAATGAATTTCTTCGTCCCTTGCAACTTAGCCACCAGGTCTGTAGCAACACCCTATTCATATACTTCATTTTTTTAGCCTCCACATGTATGGTTTGTACTACTCTACGGTGCAGAAACTTGGACCTTCGATAGGACAATGTCGATAAAAAATAAATAAATAAATAAACACTTGAAGCCTTTGAGATGTGGATGGACAGCAAAAACGTCCAATACCATAAAAAGAAGAAAAACTGCATATCTTGGTCACGTACTTCATAATGAAAATTATAAGATACTTCAATTGATTATAACAGGGAAGATGAGCGAAAGAAGGGGATACGGAGGACGAAGAAAATCTTGGTTGACAGACATCAGACAGTGGCATGAGCTCAGAGGGACTGTTCAGAGTGGCCGAGGATCGCTCAAAATTTGTCAAGCTGGTCGCCGACCTCCAATTGGAGATGACACTCAAAGAAGTCTCCACTTCACACCAGACAGATAGCGTCAAACTCGCCGCTATATGGGACATTGTTTTCTTGCGTTTCTACCCTAACTGGACTTAATAAGTCGTCTGATATCATTTAGTAGTGGTTCCTCCTCCTCTCCTATCTCTTCGCTCATTTATAAATATAGTATGCCCATTACAATATCTGATTCTGATGGCCAGGTTTCACTAATGCCACCGATCTAGACTTCATAGTATTCAATAAAGCAACGAACTCAGCCACTTTGTTTCTGATGTTTATTTATTGAGAGAGAAAGAAGACTTGACGTTAATGAAATTTGGATTTTATTAATATTATGTTATACGAATCTCAATTTCTGATTTTTAGGCATGACGCTTTTCTAAAATTTCCTATTTGAATCTTAATAATATCTGAAAGTTCATCTGCAGAATATTCTTTGTTTTACTGAAATATGCCATTTAATTTGGAACGACGCCGCTTTACAAGAATCACAATCAGAGTTAGAAAGAAAAGAGAGAGAAAAAGACAAAACAAAACAAAACAAAAAACACGGGATTAGACAACGTGAGAAGTTGGATTCAAAGTTTCATGTAATTTCAGACTTTTGCAGTGCTGGATTCTCAGATGAAGCACTATTACAGATTCAACTCTACACGCAGACTGAAAAAAAAAAAAACTTTTACTGTATCTTTATTATTATTATTATTATTATTATTATTATTTCCCAGACAGTTACCAAGTCAGTCGAACTTTAACACACACATACGCAAAAAAAAAGACCACAAACGAAACTTTTAGGCAATAATATTTACATCTTAGAGCACGGTAACAACTGCCACCATCTAGTGAGAGATCTCGGCAGCTGTTTCCATACTCCTCTCTCTCTCTCTCTCTCTCTGATGCTTTTGAAATCATTGATAGCTTTAGTGTCAGCTATTAGTGATTACGAAGACGGACAAAAGTCAATTAAGATTGAAGGAGTTCACCCACTCCCGATGGAAACAAAGAGTCACAGCATTTTTTTTTAAAAGATCTTCTTTACGATGTTTGAGTTGCGAAAAATAGGTTTCATCAGCATCTTTCCATTTTGTAACGGTTACTGGAACGTAATCCGTTTTTATCTTTACGTATTACCTTTAGAGAAGCTATTCCTTTGACGGAAGGCACTCCTATAAAAATGCTTTAAATATGAATTTTGAGGAAATGCATGGCACTCTTTGAAAGAAGTACGTATGGAAAATTGTAATTCATGTTTCATCTAATTAAAACTTCATTTCTCAAGAACATTTGAAATATTGAAAATAAATTTAATAACAGTATCCCAAGAATAGAAAAAATAAAATAAAAATACAGCTTTTCTGGTATGTCATTACTATCTGTGTGATCTTAAAGCCCGAATTGCATAGTGTTCAGTTGACTGTAAACATTGCTGTATTTTAGATTCTGTTGTAATTTCGGAGTGCTAAACGATCAAATTGTTTAATTAAAGTATTTATAAAATTCGGTTAGCATTTCTGTGAGCTTTCTATTAATTGAATCATTCCCTTTTTTTTTCCCCAATCAAATCATCTTAATCATATTTGTGTACAATATGCAAAATAAATTATTTAAATCACACCTTCTAAATCGGAATGAATACCTAAAGTGAAGATTGAAAGGGAAAGTACACTAATCTACGATTAATGTACTTTCTTAAGTTTGAACTTCGACATTTTTATAGGAAAGAATATAGTCGTGTTACTGAGATTAAGTATTTGTTACATTAAAAACTTACATGCCACTGAATCATTTTCATAATTCTTCATGTTAGATTGTTTCTATAATATTATTTTCCGTCATAAAAATATTAATTAATTGAAATAAAATAAAAATAAAGAAATAGTGAAAAGAATGCCAGATTAAATCACATAAATTATTACTGATGTGAACTAATTTAGGCATTCGAAATTTGATATTTGCATAATTTTGCATACTTCCTTCATATAAAGGAAGTATGCAAAACGCTTTTGGAAATTGCTAGCTAGCAGAACTCCACTCTTAAACATCACCATTTGCTGATTTCAGTGCTACGATAATTTTTTACTTTGGCCGTACTCTCGTCCAGGTTCCTCCATGTCACGGTCTATGCATTTTTGTTAAGAAAATAGAATAAAAACTTACTTGTTCTCAACATCGAATAACTCAAAAAGAGGAAGAATAAATGCCTGAAAAAAAGCCCTTCTAGTCGGCTTGAAACTATGATGATCTTTCTTCTTTCGGACATCCATTATAGAATGAGCAACATTGCCACAAAGCTGGTTAAGGGTGCTTATTTTAAATTTTAGAAATTTCACTGCATCAGGTGTTTTAATAATTTAACTTTTCTTTCATGAAATAAACTACTTTATTATAGAGCTATGATTTTACGACTTTAAAAATATTTACAACATAAATGATTCTCTTATATAGATTTTAAACAAAATGAGACTATAACAACTAACTCTAGGTCGACCAAAGAAAGTCATTCTGTTCACCGACTACAGGAATTTTTTCGAATCTTCTCTTCGACCACTTCTCGATCTTTGACATCACCAAGCCGGTTTCTTCTTCCGAAAACTCGTATATTTCGTTTGAAAACTCAAAACAATCGACCGCAGAACATACACTATTCCAGATACATAGTATAATAGACTATGTTATGGTTAGCTACCATTAGATGGCGGTACGTGTATGCTGTGTCTTCATCGGATACCGTTTATACTTTGTGATAGTCTTAGGCCAGCTATCTCTGATTGGCTGTCATTGGAGATTGAACTTAGTCTGCAAACGTTAGATAGGACTGAAACTTCCTCGAGTACTCACTATAGAGAATAAATAACGTTAGCAGATTTTTTTTAATATATATGTACACTGGTGTCCAAACCCTAAGGGCAAGCACTATTTCTAAATATAAACACTCAACAAGATAAAAGACAAAAGGCTGCGCTAAGCGAATTGTGTTTGAAGGAAGCTCTTTTCGTGAAGGAATAAAGTTGTGAACTTGAAGGTCTTGTCATGTCTCAAAGACATCATCTAGAGCATTTCACGTGGGGAAGAATTATTGGAAAGCTTGAGTAAGGCTGCAGAATTAGTGATATCGCCGGAGAATTTGGGATCTCATATAGCATTGAATCCAAGCTCTGGGCAGCATTTCAAATCCATGGAATATGTTCCAGACCTTTGTTCAGTGGTCACCCTTGCTCCACCCCGCAGCATAAAGACAGATTTTTGGTTATAACAGCAAAACATAATCGACACACCACGACAGGTCAGTTTGCAAGTCGGCTTCATTCAAGCACATATACGCGGATATCACACAAACTGTGGCAAGTCGTCTGCAACAAGTAGGCATATACACTCTCAAATACCTGTAGTGTGCGAATCAGCTACAAGTGGTGGAAAAAAGATACTATGACTGGTGAATGATGTTGCAACGAAGTTCTTCAACGTCATGTTCGTTTGTTCCGTGGTGCTGTAGGCGAAGAATTTATTTTTGTGGATGACGGATGACATCGTACTCGAGCAGTTGAGGTACATTTAGAGACCGAGGATATTAATCGAATCGAGTGGCCCACACTTCCCAGATCTCAACCCCATAGACACATTTAGGACACGATAGGGAGACGCATTGTTGCTCGAAGTTCCTCCTCCAGAAAAAAACAAGGCCTTATCCTTTACTCTTCAGGAGAAGTGTGCCAGTTTGCCTCAAGAACTTCTGAATCACTTGGTGCTAATCATAGTACGACGTTGTGAGAGTGCATCGCAGTTCGGGATGTACATATTCCATACTGAAATGTCTGTCCGCAGTTGTTTTCTGTACGTACTGTACATTAATTCCTTAATTACGCCCTTAAGAAATTTGTCGACTTTTGCCAAAAATTGGAATGCAATTTAATTTGTACGAAATTTATAGCACACTTTTGTGTAATGTATTTCATTAATATGATGGCAATAAATTTATGTCCATATTTGGTTGTATGAAACGTTTTTCATATACAGGTAAAAATGTAGTTCATCCTTAGCTTTTGGACACTAGTGCAGTTCCATCATTGTCTAATGGTAAGGTATGTGTATGTCATTATAATGATAATTGGAAAGCTTACAGTACCAAATATTATTAAAGGTGTCAAAAACTGCTCTCTAAACTAGTATATTACTGCAAAAAAATATCATTTAATATAATTTTAAAATTATTTTTATTTAATTAAATTTAATTAAATCATTTTAATTATTTTAATTAACATTTTTATAATAATGATTAAAGTTTTTAATTTATAATACTTAAGAATAGTCAGTATTGTAAATAATGCATAGTTTCGTATTCATAATGCTACATATGAAAATTTAAAAAAAGTACATTAACAAAAAATTATATTATTTTAAATATCCATTAACTGATTGGAAAAATTCCTCTTTAGCATATATAAATAAGTTATTTTTTGCCTCCAGATGTTTTTGCACTCTGTAATTCAGCTAAATTGATCGTTGAATTAGCTTAGGAATGTTGCATTTCACAGCGCTTACAACTGAAATAGACTCGATTGAAAAGCACCTCTAAATACCTATTTCCAACACGTTAGAGCAGAGACAGTGCCATCTGCTGTCGTTTTAGAAGGAAAATACGTTTGGGACTTTATTTCTTATTTATTTAATTCAATATTTCTAGAATATTTAGTTCAAAAAATGTATAATTTATATATTGAGTGAAAAATAGTGTCTCAACTTTGCTTATGGATGCCAAACGACTTAATTTCAGTATTAGTCTGTTGTAAATTATTTAATGAGACCACTTAAACGGAAATTATCCTTCGTTACTTTGCAATTATATATAATTGTAAACTAACGTTGCAACCTTTAACAGTTATTCATATTATCACACTAGTCTTTACTGTAATAATAAAACTGGGTTCATCACATGCATAATAAGCCATAGATGAGTATTCTTTTATTGTTTGGCTGTATTATTTTTATGGAACAGTTTGTGTTATCTTTCCCTGGATCAAGAAAAGCTCAAGACCTAATTGTTTGGTATAACATCGCAATCACAAGTTGATAATCCAGACGATAAGTTAATTTTGTCTTATTAAATAAATAAATAAAATAATACTGACTTAACGCTTTTTATTCCCTTATAGATAGTAGGGGGAGGCCTTTTAACCTTATCTAGCTTTTCAAAAATGAGTGGACAGTTAAAATTTGCACCAGTAGCCAATCAGAAATAGCTGACCCAAGATTATCACTAATTATAAGCGGCAACAGATGAAGAGATGGGAAAACACGTGTTACCATCTCTTGGTACCTAACAGGATATTTTATTGTCTGGAATCATATGGGTTTTACAGTCGATTATCTTGAGTATATGGGATGAAAAACACCCTTTAGCGAGAGAAAAAACGGTTTGCCATTCCAGAGATCGACTAACTCAGAAACAGGTTGAAGAAAGGCTTCTAAAAAGTCCCTCCAGTCAGCGGTTAGACTTGAACTTAAGTCTATCTTCAGGATAGCCTAGAGAAGAGGATGCAAGCGTCATTTTCACTGAGTTACACAGGCTCTTTTGTCTTAGTAATTAATTGGTGAATTTGTGTAAAAAGTCATCAAAAATCCTTCCAAGTTTCTTAAATATAACGAGAATCGTTTCCATTATAAGGCTTAAAGTCATGGCAATCACAGATAGGCCAAAGATCAAATAGAAACAGCAGATAATCAAAGTTGCTGGACATAACTGAAACTGGGGGTTAGACGTTCCTGGAGCAAGATCTCCAAATCCAATCGTAGTCATTGTAATGAAGCAAAAATAAACACTCTTTGCAAAACTCCACTTTTGCCATATTGAAAAGAGGATTGCACCTGCAGATATGTAAATGGGAACAAGAAGAATGGCAATGCATGCTGCTACTATCTTTGATGTAGAATCTTCTTCAGCTATGTAATTTGGATCTCCTGTAATTAACTGACCATGATGGTTAGGAGGTACATTTCTTATTGGTGATATTGATGAGAATGGTAAATTGGTTGGATTTTTCGGAGCAGTACTACTGTAGTCCAATGCCTTTTCTGTGCTATGGGGTGATGAAGAATCTTCTTCAACTAAGGCCTTTTCATCTTCTACTATCAACTCTTCAGAAGGTGGTACGTTGTTAAGTTGTGAAGATTTGGATGAGGATGGGAAATTGATTGGAGTTGTTGAAGTTGGGTTGCTGGAGTTAAAAGTCTTCTGTGTATTATGAAGTGGAGGAGAAGCATCTGCATTTACGGTGTCATCACAACGCACGTTCTCTGTTAGAATGTTGACAGCTGATACATTAGTGGTTTCTTCAGCCTTCTGTGAAGCTAAATCGGGAGGATATGAAGAAGCGTTATCCAGCTGTTGGAGCATTATGACATTCAACATTTGACCGGGTTGTCGACGTCGACAACACGTGTGAGAAATAATGAACTTCAAGGAGCGAGCAAGAAGTTCTCCAATTATTTTAAGACACGTGAACATCAAGGGAATCCCTAGAATGGCATATAAGATAGTCACTATTCTTCCTGCTTCTGTCTTCGGAGCGATGTTACCATAACCTGCGGGAGGAAAACAGTAATGAGAATTGTTAATAAACACAAATAATACTCTCATCGAAGAAATGAAATAAAAAAAAATTGGTGGGGGGATACATCGGCTATTCCAGGAAGTGTCAAAAAAAATTTTTTTTGACTTGGTTTGGAGGACAATAATTCCTTATTGCACTTCTGACAACAACAAAAATGATAATAATAAAATAATGAGATAAAAATTACTAACTACGGAATAACTTACATGAAACGTATTGTATTAATAATCATATGAACAAAAAGAAGTGGAAAAATTATTATTATTATTATTATTATTATTATTATTATTATTATTATTATTATTACGGGCAACTCCAAGGAGTCCTTAGACTCATCGCGAGAGGATCATCATGTCAAGAACAACTATTCGACATTCACACAGTATCTATCATACTTCACCTTGAACTCATTCACAGTCATGGCACTCACAACAGACTCTGGCAGTTTATTCCACTCATTCACCACCAATTAAAAAACCTAACTCTAACACCCATGCTAACCACATCCAGCTTCCGTGTATGGCCCTTAGTCCTCCCGCCACCAGTCCTATTCTCAAAAACATCTTCTGAATCAATCTTATAGAAAGCCTTCAGTAATTTGAATGTATCAATCATATCACCCCTTTTCCGCCTATCAACCAATTTCTGCAACCCACAAATCCTCAACCTGTTCTCATAAGGTTCATTCCATAGACCTGCTATCATCTTGGTCACTCGTCTCTGGATCCTCTCCACCTCCTCTCCCCAACAAGAAGAAACCTTGGCGCCGAAATCTGAGCACAGTAGTCTAGACGGGGTCTTATCAAGGCTCGATACAGAGGTACAATAACCTGTTTGTCTCTGCTTGTTAAAGTATTTTTCAGCAACCAAGTTATTTGGTGAGCTGATTTAGCCACTTTTGCGATGTGCCCCCTAAACTTTAACTCCCTATCCATCAACACTCCGAAATCCCTGGCTTTGTCAATCTCCTGGAGCGGTTCCACCGATGTGATATACTGCTGCTAATCTTTTCACCCCAAAATGCATAACCTTACACTTTGCCACATTAAATTGACATTCATTCTCCTTAGCCCAGTCCTCCAAGCTATCCAAATCATCTTCATGTGTGTATTATATATTATAATACACACGAAATATACACACGATGTATATAGCAGTTATGTTATTGCTAGATATAATATATATATATATAATTAGATTTTGACAAGTAATTTTTTTTTGTAATTCAGTATTAAGAGTATACAATACAGTGGTATCTCGCTAATCCGAACCTCTTTAGTCCGAACCCTCCAGTAATCCGAACTGCGGTTTGAAAGAAAAAAGTTTTATTTATTACGTATTATTATTTTGTGTAGTATTATTTTTATTTAATAATTATTATTTTAACTATCATTATTTACTTTATTATTATTACAGTACAGTATTTTTTTTCGTACTGTCGATTATACGGTTGAGGCCTATTTTGATGTATTGTGTATTCACGTCTGCTTTTTTATACTGTACATTACGTACTGTATTGTTCGCATGAATCACAAATATACACAAAAAGAGGAAATTCAAAACGTGCATAATTTGGTTAAAAATATAAATCCAGGTGTTGAAATTTCACCAACAGATGTGGAATGAATTACAGGTAGAACCGAAAGTGAATTCGAAATCAAATCAGATGATGACATTATAAATATGACGCTACAGAATGAATTAGAAGACGATGATGACGATGAAGAACTCGAGGGAAAAAAAAAGTAAAACATGAAGAGGCAGCTGACAGTTTTAATATGTGCATAGAATGGGCTGAGCAGAATGATACGCCATTCCACAAAATTTTGTTGCTAATGCAGTTACGAGAAGAAGCATTCGAAAAAAGTTTAACTTCAAAGAAGCAAAAGAAAATCAGTGACTTTTTTACAAATAAATAAAAAAAAAATTTATTTAAATTTTGTGAAACGTTTTTTGTGTTGTGTACAAGAAAGTGATAATTTTTACGCAAATTAAGTTATGTACTAAACTATGCAATTTTATTAAATCAGAATCCTCAACAATACAGTACATACAAACTAAATTTTTTACGTTACAGTACAGTAGCTTTCTTTCTATTAGTTACTTCATTTATTTACATAATTAAATTGACGTATCATTAGAATCTGATTATTTTTGTCTTAAACACAAGTTATTGTTGTCTCTTGGGGAGAAATTCGCTAATCCGAACTTTTCCTACTCAAAACGATTACGGTTTTTACGATTTAGTTCGGATTAGCGAGATACTACTGTTTATAATACAATGCGTTAACTTATTAAAGTTTAAAAAACAACTTTTGACAAAGAGAAATAAAATCCATGAAAAATATCAAAGTTCGATCAAGAAGAGGTAATATATCACTGCGTATACGAGCGGTGTTGTTCATATTAGTAGCATTCCTGCCATATATATATATATATATAACACTATTCATCATCGTCATAATGCATATCAAAGATTTAGGCCTAGCGTGGCCTCTTCCGGCCTTAGAAGTCATCGTTTAAGAGGATGTCCTGGTTTTCTTTTTCCTGATGGCTTGTACTTGAATGCTTGTTTTGATAATCTTTCTATTTTCATTCTTTAAACGTGTTCCATCCATTTATGTTTATATTTTTAATTTTTTCAATTACTGATTCCTGGTTTAATTCTTTCATAATTTCTTCGTTTCTTTTGTGATCAACTAGAGTATACTTTGCAGTTTTTCTCATAAACTTCATTTCAGCGGTTATTAATTTAAGTTTGTCTTTTTGTTTTATTGTGCAGATTTCACTTCCATACAATAAGACTGGTAGGACTAATGTATTGTATACTTTTAGTCTGGTTTGTTTTTGAACTAGGTTAGGTTTAAATATAAGAGTTAATCACAGCTGTTATTTTTAAATATTTTGCAATTTTTACGTTTATATCTTTTTCATTTTCATATGTGATCATACATCCTAGGTAGTTAAATGAATTCACCTGTTCTAAGATCTTCTTATCTTGTTATCTAGTTTTCTTTTTTTTCTGTTGATATTATCTTTGGCTGTCTCATTTATATCTAAAATAGCTTTCTGTAAGTTATCTTCAGAATTTGTAATTATTATTTGGTCGTCGGCAAAAAGGAGAGTGTTTAAGTTCACAATAGGAGAAAGTTTAATACCTTGATGGAAATTTTTATTCCATTTTATTATTATTTCATTTAGGTAAATATTAAAAAGAGTTGCTGAGAGGGGACATCCCTGTCGGACCCCTTGGTTTATCTCTCTCGTATATGATAGCTCATGATTTAATCTTATTTGTATTTGATTATTTTCATATATATACTTGTGATAGCTTTTAGGATATTATTTGGTATTTGTCTTTCTTTTAATATGTTAAATAATATGTTTCTTTTAACTTTGTCAAATGCTTTTTCAAAGTCAATAAATGCAATATGTGTTTCTAAATTGTATTCTCTTTTTTTCTCTATTATTAATTTTAGGTAAAAGGCCGGGTCTCTACATGATCATCTTTTCTAAATTCTTTCTGTACTTATAAAATAAAGTTTTCGGAATATTTCATTAGTTTGCTATTTAAAATTCTGCTATATATTTTGTAACAGGAATTTAGTATACTGATACCTTTATAGTTTTTAGGGTCATCTCTACTACATTTTTTAAAGATAGGAATCATAATTGCTTTTTTCCATTCTATTGGGGGTGGGGGGTTACCAGTTGGATAAATTTTATTTAAAAATAATAGGAGTCTTTCTTTGAATCTTGTTCCTGCATATTTATATAGTTCTGAACCTAGCTTATCTACTCCAGGTGATTTTCCGTTTTTTGTTTCTTTCAGGCTGATTTCTAATTCTTCTTTAGTTATTTCCTTTTCATTTTCATTAAATATTTGCCAGTTGTCTTTTTAAAAATATTTATCTGTCCTCAATTCTGTTTAGAAATTTAGAAATTCTTCTAATTTCAATTTGGTGTTTTAATTTTATGTTTTCTTTAGTATCTGCATTTAAGTGTTTCAAAATCTTATATACATTGGGTCTTATTTTATATAAGTCATGTTCTAAATTAGAAACAAATTTGTTCCATGATTCTCTATGTCTTTTTCTGACTTCTCTTTAGCTATGGCTCTTATTCTTTTATATTCTATTTCATCTTCTAATCTTTTACTAATTAGCCATTTGTGATAGGCTTCTTTTTTCATTTTGATTAGTTCTTTGATTGCATCATCCCATATCTTCAGTTTTTTCCTTTTATTGAATTTTTTGGTCTTTCCTAAGCTTTTATTTGCTGCTGCATTTAGTATCGTTTTTATATTAAGCCATTCTATTTTTATTTCTTCATTTTGTTTTATTTTATTTAGATATTGGTTAATTCTTTGTTCATATAAACATTGTATATTTGTGTCATTTAATAGTCTAGTTTTATAAACAAATGTTTTGGATTTTTTTTTTATTCTTGTTACTTGTAGTCATTTAGGTGGTAATCTTAATTTTATTTTAACAAGGAAGTGATCACTGCTTATTTCATATCCTCTGTGAACTCTAACATCTAACGAAAACTTTGATGTCTTTTCATTTAAGATAAAATAATCTAATATTGAATTCCATCCTCTTGCTGCCAAGTATATTTATGTATGTCTTTATGTTTACAGAAGAAATTCATTATTTTTAAGTTATCATAAACTAAATCAATTTTTTACCATTCCTGTTTAGAGTATGTTCTCCACAGATTCCTATATTATTATTAATTTTCGTGTTTCCAATTCTTGCATTTAAGTCTCCTGCTAAAATTACATAATCATTTTTATTTATTTTATTATATATATTTTGTAGCTGATTATAAAATTCAATATTATCATGTTCTCTTCCTTCTTCTGGGGCATATAAGCCAATTATTGTTAAATAACCTCTATCTATTTTTATTCTAGCTTCTATTATTCTTTCATTCCATAATTTACAATGTTTTAACTGTTTTGAAAGGGAGTTATGAATCCAAATCCTGACTCCTGCTTGTGCTCTTTGGTCTCTGTCAACTCCACTGTATATCACATTAAAATTTTTGGTTCTCATGGGTTCTTTTAATTTCTTTTTTGTTTCAGTGATTACTACTATTTTAAAATTTCTTTCATTTAAAATTTGGTCTAATTCTATTTCTTTATATGCTATTCCTCTTACATTCCAGTTTGCTATGTGTATTATATTTTGTCGTTTCCATTTTTGTTTTACCTTTTCCATTCCAGGGTCGTTTTCCATAGATTCAATCCGATTATCTTTTTCTGTCAGCTTACAAGTAGAATTATGTTCTCCATGTCAGGTGACTAGCCTGACAATGGAATAGTTCAATGGTAGGGCTGCTACCTTAAGGCTTCTGAACTAGCCTTCTTCGATATTTAAACCCATAAGAGGAATAGTGTATATTGAAGGGGAGAGAGTAGATTATAGTAGAATAGAGTAGAATTATAGTAAATGTTTATAGAGGGGACACAGTTGTAAGGCCAGAAATGGAAAGACCACATGATCCTCGAGTACTCTAATAACATAAGGGTCATAAAATAAGAAGAGTTGACTGATAAGGCCTTATAGGAAAGATTAAAGTGAGTGGATCTTCCTCAAAGTAGAAGAAGAGGATAGATCCAGCTAAGGGTCCATGGGAGTGCCACTTCCCTTATAATCAAGATTATTGCTCCTTATGGCTCCGTTGGTCCACGAATCCTTATTCAGTATATTCGGACTACCCCACCATATATACATATACACATATACACACATATAGATGTATACACACACACACACACATACATGGTGGTCTCTAGGGGTCCTATTACTGCACGATATTATCCGATTATCACAACAGCCAATCGTGGACATTAAAGGTGTGTAGGTGCGATGCATTGTTATTATTATTATTAGTAGTAGTAGTAGTAGTAAGTAAGATTAACTAAGAAAGAATTAGAGAAAATGTGAGATTTTTCTTCTGCAGGCATTTGCTACCTGAACTGCATTCAAAATGGAGACCTTTGCTCAATGCATTCGTTATGGATTGAGAGAAAGTGCAGGAATACTGGCAGTCATTGTTGCATAATATGGCAGTCCTTGAAAATACCAATAGAAGAAGACGCATAAGGGAAGGAAAGAAAAAAAAAGTAGAATATCTAAGAGAAATTGATTGCGGTTAGTCTGTGAAAGAAGGATGGCAAATCAATGAAATCACCCTCTTGTAGATGAGGAATTTTGAAGCATGAGGAATTTTGAAGTGTCGGTACACAACCAGAAATAGGAGAACAATGCTGTAAGGCACAGTTGACTGCACATTGATATCGTGTTAGGAGTTGTGCAGGTGCGAAGTAATGTCTTGAGTGGCAAAATCGATTTTTTTAAAAAATTTATTTATTTGAAAATATTTGTATTAGTAATGAACACTCCCAGATGGTACAAATACTGATATGAAAATCAAATAAAAGATACGAGGTGCCTCCAGAAAGTAACGTCCGTTTAGAGTTTGCCGCCACATAAGATATGGGAGAGGGATGGCGCATGCGTGGTAGCATATTTGCAGGTTACCAGAGAAACATCATCATCATCAAATTCCTGCCATGTACCCTCAAGGGGTGTACAGGATATGATAGTACTACATGAAAAACTTACATCGCCACTAACTTCCTATCTGCAATTTCCCTTCAAATTAATCTATTTCTTTCAAGACTACAATATTATCAGAACTTATATTTCTGTCTTCTAAGGGATTTTTTTACTGTATCAATCCACCTATATATCTTGGTCTTTTTCCTACTAACTTCGCAGAGAACACTTGTTTTGCTAATCTTTCCTCTCCCATTCTGTTTAAGTGACCATACCACCTGAGATTAGTCATTTTGAGTAAATTTTGAAACAATTTACATAAAACTTAGGGAATTAAAAAGGTATTTTTCTCATATTTTGGTTAAACATTTTCCTTCAAATCGAATGCTTCTTCATCACACGAATATTATAAACGCGAATACTGTGGACTGAACATTAAAAAAAAAATATTAATAGGAAGTAGGCGAGGCTTTTATCCATATCTAACTTTTTGGAGACTGAGGGACAGTTCAATCACCACCGGTTAATAATAATAATAATAATAATAATAATAATAATAATAATAAACATTTTATTGTCTTGCAGTTTACCTGAGGAATATGATGTAGTGTGGAAAGTGAAGTTATTGTTTACTCCGCAACTTTTTTTTAAATCATTTCTAGGAAGACATAATCATAATGGGAATGTATTTACGTATATATTACATCCTCCACTTAATCGATGCAGCAAGCAATGGCAAGATTTAAAAGATAATGATGATGATCGACACAACAATCAAGCGGCAGAAGCACAAAGGAAAAGAAAAAGCATAACTAAATAGGGGCGGGGGGGGATGAAATAAAACCTGAGTAAACGTGCGTGATATTTATGTCAGGGTTTCTTAATCTGTAGCCTGCCGATAGTTGAGAATATGCGACACCTACTGAGTGGTCCGTGAACGTTTAATTAAATAAATATTTTTTTCTTAACAGATTTTCAATAAAGTTTTAAAATGATTTTTTAAGAAATAATTTGAAAACTGTTCAAAATTAAGTTGGGAACCCTTAACTTGATTCGTGGGAAGAGCGTGAAGACATCTGCTTATGATTACAGTCTCTGGGGGATTTCGCAACTGACAGACAGGATGAGGTCATTTTACGCAAACAAATTAGACATACGGACTGCGCCTTAAATAGCCGGAAGCTTCGTGCGTTGCGCAACTAAAGAGCAGCCTGAGAAGGCTGTCGACTTCTCATGTACCATACAATTCTGACCTCGATTTAATTCTAAGAAATGAAATCAAATATATAATAACTAACTGCTGAGATGCAGCACCGATCTTCCTAATGAAAAAATTTCACTTTGTTTTCTTTATTAATTAACTAAAATATTTGTGTACTTTCTGTATTTGTCTGTTGCATATTGCTCGTGTATTTTATATATTGTACTTATAGTATTCATATCGTAGAAAGAGCTCAGCAACTTCCAATGATGATTCAGTGGGTATCGTCGATGACATTGTCGAAGTCTATTTCATAGTAACGTGGGTAATTCTTAATCAATTTTAATTTGGAAAAATTCCTCTCACAACTAACAACACTTACTGCAATTGTGGGGAAAATTCGCAGTAGTATCACAATATTTGGAACTGAGTTCTCGAGACTGTATTTTAGAATTAACTGCAAAAGTTCAAAAAGGTTCAAGGTGCTGCCCCGGGCGAATTGCCTCTTCTGCCCTCCTCTAGCTACGCCACTGCATTTACGATTCAAATAAGTTGATGTTACTTTGCAATATTTTGTCTATTAAATATTCCAAGAATAACACGAGCGTCTTTATGGATGTTTAGTGTTAAGCATCGCAATTGGAATGACGACATCTCATTTTTAACTTTTTCGATTTACATATTTTTATTTAGTCGACTGCTTCAGTACCCACAGTTTCTAATTACTTTCCTAATCCATTATTATTTTAAAATTGCTAATTTAAAAATATTCACTTTCCTATGTAATTTGTTTTCTTCAGCAAATGCATTATAAATGATCTTGATCTCCCTAACAGTCCAGAATTCCCTCAAGGCTATTATTTGCATCGGATGTAATCTTTATAATTATAATTATTATTTTTTTAAATGTTCATTGAATTTTTAAACATGTCCTTTTTTTATACGTTGAAATTTATTGCAACCAATTTCCAGCATGTTATTTACATTCTTTGTTTTGGTGTCTCATGTGTCTGATTGTGTAATCAAATCGATTTCATTCCATTGCCTCATACGCTACATCGCTACTGTGATCTGCACGTATTGGACTTGGTCTTCGAGGTGACCTCTGACAAGCTCAAGTACGTAAAGTGTGTTCTCCAGCCAACCCTGACATTGACGAAATATCCTTCACAATTACGTGGTAATGTTTCTTTGGATTATGAGCATTCCATTCACGCTGTTGCATATGTTCTCAATATTACTCTCAACAAGTATGAAAAATACTATTTTTTATATCAAATATTGATATTTCCAAGCTTCGGGAAGATAATTGGAGCACCTTTTGCACCAAAGTATTAATTTTATGCTATAAATGTTTTACTAAAAATTACCACTTGAATAGAAGCAGAAAATCACACGTCTGTTTCAGAGAGAGAATAATAATAATAATAATAATAATAATAATAATAATAATAATAATAATAATAATAATAATAATAATAATAATAATAATAATAATAGTAATTATTATTATTATTATTATTATTATTATTATTATTATTATTATTATTATTATTATTATTATTATTATTATTATACAGGACAGTTAGAAATACATACCGTATAACAAGACCTCAGACTACTAATTATATCACATATAAATACAATAATCACTACGGAAAGGCCACGCGAAACTTCTACATCCCAGACATGATAAACAAATTACCTTTTGAATACAGAAACCCTACAAACTACAATAGCCTGAAAAGAGCTCTAAGGACATACTACGAACAAGAAACACGCACCCAAAATACCATACAAACTTAATGAAACACAATATATTCACTCAGGCTTCCAGTTCAGCGACGCATCAGTACATTCCAATTTATTGTGTGGGGGGAAAGGGGGGGGCGTGTGTGTGAGCGTGCGTGCGCGTGTGAGTGCGCGCGCGCGAATTTCTCAATCACAGATTCCGTAGCATCCTAACACAGCAAAAAAAAAAAAAAAACAATACATAATAACCAACTGGTGTCATCCTCAGATAAGCTTACATTTAAGCTTCGAGGATGAAAGGAAAAAAAAATAGTTCTCATCCAAGATGTATCATATGTAACCAAATGCATGTAATGTATATCACAAGAAAACCAATGTATGTATTATATGTAAACCAATGTACGTATTGTAAATATCACATGTAAACAAATGTAATTAATGTATCATATGTAAACAAATGAATATAATGTATATAATAACTGTAACAAATGTATACAATGTAAAAAAAAAATTATTATTCCCCAAGGCATTGCGTGGAGAAGGGAGTGGGGGCTTGCGTGCTTCAACGAAGTTAAGAGCTATGCTGGTGTTAGCACACCAGCAGAGCAACCCTTGTCAGATAGATCTCAACTGAGAAGCCTTACTATCTGTGTTCCATCTCCTATCCCACATTTTCATGGTGAAAAGCAAGAGAAAATCTATATTGGATCACTCGACACCCGGGTCATCAAGGACTGCGTCCAATGTTGGCGATCCAGGGCATCAGGTGACAAGTGGACTACAGGACCCAGCTCTCCTTGCTGGGAAATCAGGGTAGGAAGCTGAAAAGCGACTGGAAGAAATCAAACGTATGGACTGTAGAAGAAAAGAGAAAAATTATGAAATGTTTTAGAGATAAACACCAGAAATATTTGGTTTCAGAAAGTGCATGCATTTAATTTGGAAACAAAAATTCCCAGAATCTGCAATAACAGAACAAAGATTTATGGGCCAAAAGAATTTAATTTTCCGTAACAAAATATTCACTAAACTTGAGCTGCAAGAGTGTTAAGTAATAAACCAATGACTCCAGTAACAACAGCTCATCACGGGGTAGCTATATCTAACTTTGAAATTCAACTCGGTGAGCATCTACGACGCACCTCCAAATGTTTTGACAGAAGTGCAGTGTAAAATGAAGTCGGGGATATTGGAACATATGAACTCCCTAAATGACCGTATAAGACTATCAACAATATAAAAGCCATACATAAATCTAAGCTAAAACAGCTCCTCTTAGACGCAAATGCTGTGTTCAACAGTATAAAGGAAATAAATCAGTTCCTACACAGCACAGCTCGTATATTATTACAATGAAGCAGGGTTGCAAACCGCACCATGCATCTACACCATGGAAAATCCGGTTGAAAACAAAATTCAATAAACTTCGCGCTGATTTCTGAAACTTAAAGAGTTTTAAAGAAGGGCTCCTGAAAAATAATAGCATCAGAAACAAACTCGTCAATACATATAATTTGGTTAACAAAACTATTTCTGAAGTTACTGAAGAAAACTAAACCAAAGAACTGCACAGAAAAGTAAAAGAAATGAAGCAAGAATCAACCAATATATACAAAACATTCAATTTCGACTTAACCAACATCACTTCTTTCAATTTCTGCAAGGAAATACAAATGCAAACAATCACTCGCCAGAAAAAAGAAGAAACACTCGAATTTTAGAAGTAGTCTGGGGCAATCCTATGGAACATTATAAAGATACCTCTTGAATTAAGGAAATAGAATCAGAAATGAAACAAAAAACAAATGCAAAATATCATTATTATTATTACTAATGTAATGGTCAGTGCACAAGCTAATAAAATAAAATAAAAAATAAAAAAAAATAACAACTAGAACGCACCGGCAAAGACGAACTACATGGATTTTGGTTAAAACATCTAACCAGTCTACATGATCGAATGGCAGAACAATTTAATTATTTGTTGCAGTCAGGCTCTGTGGAAGACTGGATGATATCTGGATGTACTTTTCTCTTCATGAAAGATAAGGATAAGGATGCGGACCCAAGTAACTATCGTCAAATAACATGCCTACCAACTATGCTTAAGCTGTTCATTGCAATCATAGCAAATTCTATATAAGACTACTTATCGGATAATCAGATTTATCCGATTGAACAAGAAGGCAATTTTCAAAAATCTAGATGAACAAAAGACCAGAATTAATAAAATGATTCTCAGAAATTCAAAAAGACAAAAAATAAACTTAAACATGGCATGGATGGACTATAAGAAAGCATTCGATTCCCTCCTACACTCCTGGGTCCTAAAATCACTACAAATATTTGGAATTAGCAAAACCATATTTTCGTTTTTGGCTGCTACTATGAAATCATGGAAAACACTTTTAACACTCAATAATGAACGATTTTGAAATATCAGCATTAAACGAGGAATTTTCCAAGGTGATTCCTTGTCACCATTGACCTTCAACATTTCTTTGATACGTTTTTCTCTGATTTTGAAGAAAACAAAACACTTGATTATAAAATTCCTAAATATAATATTAAAATTTCTCAACTGCTGTATATGGATAACTAGAAGTTATATGGAAAATCGGCACAGCAAATAGACTCTTTGTATTTTTATTCAGGACATCAGTCAGTCGTATTTTCAGTCAGGACATCAAAATGGAATTTGGTTTGGATAAATGGACAATTTTATTTTCCATTAAACGAGGAAAAATTAATGACGCTAACAATTTTAATTTTGATCAGGAGAAATATATAAAATCAGTTTTAGCTAAAGAAAACTATAAATATCTAGGAATATTAGAAGCCAGTGATATTCTCCACTCGAAAGTTAAACAGCAAGCAGCAGCGGAATGCATCAATAGAGTTAGAAATATTCTGAAAACAAAACTAAATGGATTGAACACAATGCGAGCAATGAACTCTTGGACTATACCAGTGATTCGATAGATTGGGCAAAAGAAGACCTGGACAAATTGGACCGCAAAACTCGTAAACTAATGAATACGCATAATGCTTTGCATCCACGAAATGATGTTGAACTGTTGTACATTCCAAGAATAACTGGTGGATGGACGGGGTCTGCTGCAAGTGAGACACACTGTGGAGGAAGAAGAAGAAGATGAAGTTTGTTTTAAAAATTACATCGAGAAAAGCCCTGAAAGATGCTCCAAGACATTTCACAAGGATTTCTAAACACAATAGCAAATAAATTCAGCTACAAAAATGAACAGCAAAATAAACGATATGTGTGTTAGAAAAATAAACCCTTCCACCTGCAATTTCTTAAAGACACAGAGGAAAATATTGACCTAACCAAGACGTGGAATAACAGACATTACAAACTAATATAATCAAAGCAAAAATTTAGAGTATCAGTAATAACAGCAAATTCAGATTATGCGATGAGAAAGATGAAACTGTAGAGCATTTGATCAGTGCCTGAGAGACAGTATTGGATAACGAATTAGCAAAAATTTTCTGGGACTTTAGAATATAAACTGATCGGCATTTGAAATTGTGTGTGTGTGTGTGTGTGTGTGTGTGTGTGTGTGTGTGTGTGTGTGTGTGTGTGTGTGTGTGTGTGTGTGTGTGTGTGTGTGTGTGTGTGTGTGTGTGTGTGTGTGTGTGTGTGTGTGTGTGTGTGTGTGTGTGTGTGTGTGTGTGTGTGTGTTAAACATTATGTTAACATTATGTGTGCGTGCGTGCGTGCGCGTCCGCGAATTTCTCAATCATAGATTTCGTAGTTTCCCAACACAGCAAAAAAAAAATAACCAATAAATAATAACCGACTGGTGTCATTCTCAGATAAGTTTACATAGAAGCTTCGAGGATGAAAGCGGAGAAATTAGTTCTCATCCAAGATGTATCATATGTAACCAAGTGCATGTAATGTACGTATCACATGTAAACCAAAGTATGTAATGTACGTATTACATGTCAACAAATGTATGTAATGTAAGTATCATAAGCAAACAAATGTAATTAATGTATCATATGTAATCAAATGTATGTAATGTATGTAATAACTGTAACAAAAGTATGCAATATAGAGTGATTATATCCATTGATATTGTATATATAGAACATCTGTAATAATTATCATTATGAATATTATAATAATATATGTTGTAAACAGTTATTGTTATTATTATTATTTTAAAAAAACTTTATGTACGAGAAAGTATTTGTTATGCATAATTGTGTTCCTATAATGTATGTAATTTATCTGAGAAATAATAAAATGTTAAAAAAATAAATAAAAATAAAAATTATTATTATTATTATTAGGGCTAAAGGACGAATAATGATTACGTTTGTAGAAAAAAAAAGATGGCTACTAAAAATAGTGCTAATAGATACTGTACCATAAAAATGTTATTATAATAAAGTAAACATTATGTTAAAAAAATTATTATTATTATTATCATTTTGGAATGAACTGAATATATGCTTATTTCCGTATTATAGGTTAGATGCCAGTCCAGCACGAATGATTTGAAAAGGCAGTACAGAATATGTATGCTACTTCTGGAGCAAAGGTTCTTTAATATAACAGAAGGAATACCATCAGAGCCAGATGACTTGGGGTGTGTCTGAGCTGTTCATAGTGATCAATGAAGAAGTTCGAGGGAAATAATGATGCCAGTTGGTCAGATTTGTTTTGGGGTAAGGTTACAATAGTTCCATTTATGAGTGAGTGAGTGAGTGAGTGAGTGAGTGGGAGAGATAAACACAGATGAACGAAAGAGGACCTGGGTGAGAGACCATCACGCTCAGATGCAGTTTGAACAAACATTAAGTTTTCTACCTTTGACTCTGTCAAAATCAAAAAAAAAATTGTCGTTTTTTTTTAAAGATGTTGCAAGAGTTCTGGTACAAGCTTGATGTAAAGGTTGATTTATTTTCGGTCACGTAATAGGCTTAATTTTTTTCTTGAACTGTGTGGGCACATTTGTTGGAAAACAGAATATCAAGGCTTAGTATGCGGTTGAGAATTTTAGGTGAAATTGGGGAGGACGATGAAGTTCTTCATTCCTATAAATATTCGATTTAAGCAGATGTTGGATCGGAAAAACAGAAACATAATGTGACACAGTGGGGAAAAAAAGGAGTAGAAGTTACAGATATCATCCCATTTGGCCCTTTTAAAGGGTCACATACTGAGAATGCGCTGTGAAGGTTGTTCTAAAATAAAGAAAACTAATGAGTCGATGGTCTAAGTTAACAAATGGAGAAGTAATGCCTATAATGTATTTGGAAGGATATTGGTTATGAAAAGATGTTAGCAGGATGGTGAAAATTATAAATTCTCATAGGTGGAATTGACAGGCCACTGCCAATGGCAAATATTTTAGTATCCAAACCAGCCTAATCAGTGGAACTGGAGAAGGGAATTCCAGGTTAAAAGGTCTTTGATATATTATGTCATCCTGGTGACTTCACTTATCACCCTTACAATAGAAGAAATGTTGGTGAAGTGGGTTTTTCTTTGTAAGGATTATTAATTGTTATGCTCTTTTTGGTTGAGAGTTTCTGTTGCTTTTTATTAGATATTTTTATGTGGGCGAAGGGACTGTTTTTTTGTAATTCGTTACAAAACTACAAAACTGAATTTGAATATGTTGTCATTCACTGGTATTGCAGTTAAGTAACGAATAGGTGCACGAAAAATGGAATGTAGAAGATTTGTGGGCGCGCGCGCGTGCACGCACGCACGCACACACACACACACACACACACACACACACACACACACACACACACACACACACACACACACACACACACACACACACACACACACACACACACACACACACACACACACACACACACTCTTGTCTCTTGTCTACACTTGGCCTCGCCGATTCCTATCGTACATCACATCAGATCCCAATTTCTGTACCACGGAAGTGATGCGATCGGAATTTTTATCCTTCGATAGCTTTTTTTCAACCGACTGAGATGAAAATGTACTTCCTAGAACAGCATTTTTAATTAATATGGATGATTTATACTAACTAAATCAATGAGATTTATTTTTATCCAATAATTAAGTTTCACATCAGAAAATACTGTATAAATATTTGTGTTAAAAGCCGTCGCTGTGTCGCTGTACACTGATTACTTTCCTGTATATGAAAAATTGTTCCACATCCTACAGATGTAGCGAAAACTTCTGTAATTCAGTCCCGCTCGTTCTTTATTTATTGTTAATTTAAAATCATTTATATTACATTACAGTACATATTTCTGCACTCGTTAAACATCTGAACAGAAGAAAAGTGAATTTGAGAATATAAAGTACATTATGAAGAATCAAATCCTACACCTACGTTTATATTATAAAGACCAATATTAGCTTCTGAGAAAAAAAAAAAAAAAAAACTGACTCGTAGACAAAAAAAAACAACAACTGGAAATTGATCCAATTTAGGACGCACGAGGATCCTCTGTAAGGACTTATTGCGACATGTTTACAGCTGTAAACATGTTGCAATTGTGTTTTACATAAATGGGACTTATTTGACAAAAGCAGCTCATTCGTAAATGCTGTTCCCAATAATATGAGGAAAAGTCATTTACAAATGGTTATAAAAACAAAACCAGTGAAATAAGAACTTCGGAAGAAACATGTGTTAATCTACATAATCCGTTTCAACATTTATACACGTCTCATCGCTTTATCCCATCCATTAAAGCCAACAGCACAGAACTTTTTTTGTTCTGTTGCTCAGTCAAGTCGGATCCTCACTTCGAACCTCTTGATCATTAGCAAAATGTTTACCACGAAGGTGCTGTTCCAGTGGACCAAACAGGTGAAAATTGCTTGAATGGAGCTTGGGACTACAATGTAAATATTCAATGAGGTACCATCTGAAGTACTTCAGTTTTCTCCTGGGTTCTTGTAGCTGGATGCGGTCTCGCATTGTCATCTTGTCAGTAGGCCTGGACGTTTTTGGTGAATTGTATCCCAACGCTTCAATAAAAATTTTACAGTTTTCGATGTGGCATTCAGACTTTCGCCACTCTTCCTAAACTGGATTAGCAGCACTCCCTGGGAATCCAGAAAGACCATTAGCATACATTCTGTATAGAGCACGGTCGCCATTTCTTCTTCAAGACATTTCTACCTTGCAATATACCCAACCTCATAGAAGAGCATGAAAATCGATTACATCATATCGAAAAAGTGAATAGAAGAACAGTGAAAGTAATTAACTCGGTAGCTGTCTTCGTTCCATTAACTGTGCTCTAGTAGCTCCACCTCGTGGAGAAATTCAGCAATTTGGTAGTTCAAGGAAGAGCTCTGATTACATCTAACGTATTTAATCCGATAACAAAAAAAATAAAAATAAAAATAAATAAATAAACGGATCTTCAATTCAAAGATATATATGATTTCAAATATGAGGATTTATAGCTCAGCTTCATAAAATAATTAATAAATAAATGGTACTCAAAATTTTTCAATCATATACAGGACAGTGTTATAAACTACGTGGAAAGAAGTCAACGCATACCATAGTGTGAGGCATAAACAGCCATGCCGTCCACCTTAATAAGATGTAGGACCTCCTTTCTCTGTAATGATTACAGGGGCATACTTTGCACAAGTATACGATAGCGACCAATGTGAATTTTGGACAATTCCTCCTGTGGTCATGTAATGAGGTCCTGGACTGTTGCGAAGTGGACGTTCCTTGACCTCCCAGCGCTCTAGTTTATTTCACAGATGTTCAATAGGGTTGTGATCACCCCTCTGTGGAAGTTATTCAAGTGTGATGAACATCCATGTCCACAAACCACGCAGTTACAGAAGCAGCAGCCTTAAGACACGGTGTATTTTTTTGGATGAAAGAAACAATGGTCAGTTCCACAGAAATGCCACAAAGTACGATGCATTGCACTGTCCAGAATGCTCAGATACATCTCGGAGTTCAATGTTCGTGACACCACAAACACAAGTCCGAGGCAAAGCAGGTTCATATCATCACACCACTACCACCTCCAAATTTCATGGTTGTGGTTATGCACTCTGGTAAGAGACGTTTACAAGGCGTCTCCACATCCACACCCATTCATGTGCTTGGTAGAGGAGGTAGCGTGATTTGTCGCTCCACAACATAGCTTTCCAACTTCTCACGTCCCACTGTACACGAGCTTTGAACCACTAAAGATGGCGCTGCATGATGGCACGGATAATGCGGGGCTTGCATTTTGCGGTCTTGTCATGGAAAGCTAAGTTGTGAATCTCGGTTCTGAATGTTCTTTGTACAGATTCAGGTTCCGCTCGATGCCCGGAACTCTGCATTCAACGTGTCTGCCGAGGAATGGCGTAGACAATATCATATTATCGTTCGTAGCACCCTACGATCACATTCAGTGAGTGTGTAGGGTCGTCCAGTGCGGGTGGTAGCGCTTGCAATTGACTCCGTGCACTTCCATCGCAGTATGATATCACTGATTGATAATCTGCAATGGTCCAAATTGTTAACAATTTGCCGAACAGACCGAACAGGCTGCAACATGGTATCCTATCACAACGCCTCTTTCAAATCCCATCGATTTCGTTCTCGTAGCGATTTCACCTGGACACAGATGCACGCACTTGTTCATGAGCATCATGTTCTTCCAATTCATACCAGCTACAAACACGTGACGCGTTACATAGCACGATGCCCATGAGTGTGTCCGTTGACTTCTTTCCAAGTATTGTATGTTAATAGACATAGACGTAGACAACATCATAAAGACAATTTTATGCTTACTGGCCAGAGAACTTTACTTACCTGTAGTAGTGATAACACTTATACAATATAGTAGAGAGCCAGAAAACGACCACTGTAATTCCTCATCTTCTTTCTCTTCTCTCCCATAGCCTTCGTTTATAACAGCATTCACTATTTCCTGTTCAAACTTCCTGATTCTATTTTCTACGAGGTGTGTCCAGTTTTCTCGGTAAAGGACGTTATATTCAACAGTAACAGTCCAAATATCTTTAGTGCATCGTCGACGATTCTTTTCAATCTTCGATGATGCATTTACAACGGTCGAAGGTTGCTTGACTTCGTGTTTAGCTTCCAGAGCTTCAAAAGTCAGCGCTCCAAGGATACCGTAGGTAATTACAAGTCCACATAATAACAAGAGAAAAAACGCATAAATTGCAAACATCTTTCCATAATGTTTACACTTTGCTGATCTTCCTGCTTGACAAGTGGGCATGTTGTTTCTTACTGTTAATCCAGTCGGTATACGAGAATGAGCAGTTTTGCTACATCACGCGAACTGTTCGAAAAAAGGCGCGTTAACACTGCCACACCGATTCACAGAAGCTTTAGTAGAAAAAAACAATGCGAAATACAAACTTTAATTTTACCTTTTTTCTTTAAAAAAAAACATTAGACCAGTTGCTAAGATTTGGCACCAGAAGCGGCTACAACTATTGCAGTTATGAATGGAAAAAATTGAACGTGCTTATCTCGATAGCTTATTTCTTATGTTGAACAATGCATCCGTGGCTCCACCTTGTGGGGAAAATAAGCAGTTGGACATTTTTAAAGAAGAGCTCATTTTACATCAATCGTATTTCTTGTAGGGGAAAAAAATTGAAAGAAAGAAAGATTTCGTTTTGTCTGATTTTAGTATGAAAAAGTGTCCGACACTAAGCAGAGTTGACACATTTTTAATAAAGATATTTATAAAAACTTTGGTTAAATTTTATCAAATCAGAACAGATTAATAATATCACTTTTTTGCAATTTTTTCCCTATGAAATTGAGCTTACAGCATCCAAGATTGAACGTACACTGATCTTCTTGTACGTTTCTTAACTCAAGCACATTATCTAATTTTCTGATTTGGAGTCAAGTTATTGTAATATATCATCTCACACATTGCCTGGACAAATAACCACTCGGCCAGCCTGGTTGGCTGAGTGGTTAGCGTATTCGCTCTCCAACCAAAAGGCTGCGGGTTCGAATTCCACCGTGGGCATGGATGTTTAGGATTGTCTGTTAAAAGACTAGTGGTGGTGGTCGGTGGTAGATGGCGTTGATGTAGATGATGAAGGTAGTTGCGGTTGGTGGAGTGGTGGAGACAGACAGTTGTAGGTTGATGTCCTCCCTCGATCAGTCTTTGGACTCCCTGGAGGGGTTACATAATCATAATAATAATATCAGCCACTAAATTAGAAACTTTTATTTTGTTCAGTGGTTTCCGTATAGGCATACTGCTGCCAATCCCGACTCTCTTCATTTCCCTATGCATTTGAGTCGGGAACAGCCTTCACTGTCCGTACAAGCCTTCTCAGACGATGGCGATTTCGTTCCTGACAGATTGTCTTAGGAATACAGTTACGACTCTTAGTCAAGCAATGCGGGTTATTTTTCCACTGATTATACACCCGGGATATCCTTTTGAGAAACTAGCCAGCTTTACTGTTTTCAAAATCGTGACTCCAGCCACTCGGGCACCCACAATAAGCCCTTTATCGAACTCCGAAAGTTCGTTTTTTTTTTTTTCCTATTATGATGATGGACACTTTTGCGATTACTAACAGAAACATTATCAAATAGTTGCTTGGAAAACACGTGATGACGCACGTGACTAAGTATTCTGCATATTCGCTACGTAAGTGGCGTTTATGTGCATCGACATAAAGGCTTCTAATTCAGGGGCGGGTTTTTGTAGCTCTGAAACTGGTCTAATTGAAGACTGAAGAAGCTCGATTATTGTTTTTCTTTTCTCTCCTTTCTGAATTCTTAATAACAAATCCGAGTAAAGGCAACATCATAATAATCTGCATTCCGACGGACTGACAAAATGAATGAGAGCGATATTTAGTATTTTTATGTAACTTCTTCCCACGAATGAGTTGTGCAAACCTAAATATCACTTTTGTACTATAAGTGGGCCATATGGTACCATAAGCCTTTTTTTCTGTTTACATGTATTCAAGATACCAAGTAATTTTATATAAACTTGGTTTTTAATCCTTTTTCCCAAGTAAGCAAACAGACAAGTAAGTCAAGTTTGCGTCTACACGTAGTGCAAGTCTGAGGCAACTCGTGGTAAAGGTGGATTAACCTCCGATCACTTTCCTTAGCATTTATCCCCTAATGTTAAGCACATCCCCATAATCCTAAATACCTATATATATATATATATATATATATATATATATATATATATATATATATATATATACCAAACCATGCATGCCTACGGCGGATTTCAAAGCTGCAGCAGTTTGTTGGTTGGAAAACGAATGCCAACCAGCCAGCTATTTGCTTTATTTAAAAAAAAAAAAAAAAAAAAAAAACGTACGGTCTCTAAGTGTTTGCGTACGCAAGTTTGATCAATTTTAACGTTTAATAATGGATTTGTGTGTATATCTTTGGTAGTAAATGTTAAAATAGACTATTCAAGGTTGACCGATTGACAGAGCCTCTGCTACTAATGGCTCACGAAAAAAGTTAAGCAAGTTTGAACGTGGTGAGTAGTTGGAAGGGATCAGTCGTTCGATGTTGTTGGCACACTCTCCCTCGATGAGTCTTTGGACTCCCTGGAGGTGTCACATAATAATAATATTTTTAGGCTATGCGATTCGGTATGAAACGTTTGTTGAAAAAATTCCACATATAAGGGGACCCCCCCTCCGCAGTTTAATCCCATGTAGTTCAAGAGTCAACTGTAATTGGCATAGGAATAAAATAATAATGTAATTTATTTTCTGTTATCATTTATAACACTGCGTGGATACCGGACATGATTCTTTGTCATCAACTTTAGTGTTTTATAATCAAGCTCCTCCATATGTGACCAGTCAATTATTCCTGCTATGTACTTGCAGAATTTCCCACGTATTGATTACTGTTATGTTATTGCCTCCATTTACTCTGGACATTAGAACTTTTCTAACTCTTCTCAGATTTCACAAACTCTGTATTCTTTTTGAGTTTTGAATACGAAATGCTGCCCGCCTCAAGAATTTGCAGGTATTTGTAGTATTCATTGTTGATGAATGTTCCACATTTATGAAGTCCAAAAATTCCTTGCAAACGTCATCATTGAAGTGTCTGGGCAACATGGTGGAAGGTGTGTACCGTTCACGGAACATTTACTTCATGAACTATGAAGCAAATGTATCAGTGAATACTATGCGTTTATGTATAATAAAATAATTATAATGTTTCTGTTTTCTTTTAATATCCTTCTAATTTTGTTTATCCTGCTAACAGCAGTCTTAAGACATCATTAAATTAAAATTGCTAAAGGGAGCGTTTTGAAATATGTGATAGTGCAGCAGTTTCACGTTATATTAATGATGATTTCAAAGATTCAACTGCCAATCATTTTACCATCAACATTTGTATCCTAAATGCTTACATCTCTCGAATCTTGTTTAGAAATTAGGTTTTTACTAAATCATTGTCTTGGTATGATCCTCATTTTTCCAATGCTGGGCATGCTTTGAAAAAAAAAAAAAAAAAAGTGGTTAAGGCCTTTTATTTTCCAAATGGAGTAGGCCGTTTTACTTTTGGTGCCTAATGGGCAGTAAATCTTCACCCTTCACCAATCAGAAATAGCTGACCCACACTATCGATCACATTAAACATTATCAAATGATAATGTTTAATATGATTGATAGTGTGGCGACTAACCTGTCGATTTTCGTGTAGTACACGCACGCACGCACGCACACACACACACAACGAAATGTATGACAGTTTTGCACATAAATAGATGGCTTTTTTTTTCGGAGAAATTTATACTTTTAATTTATATTCGTAGCACAATTTTTAATACAATTATTTTTAACCACATTCTTTTGCGAAATGCATAAGCATCGATTGAGTCTTCGTAGTTCAGTCGGTATAGATGAAGCTCTTTGGTCGGAAAGACCTAGGTTGGATTCCCGTCAGTGACGTAAGGAATCTTTTTCTGGTCTTCTCTACAGACAAAGGACACACCGGGAGGCATAGCGCTAACCACTTTATCCACGAGTTGCGGTTGCGAAGTCCAAGAATACTTGGAAAGGTCATGAGCGCTTAAGTGCCTGTTAGGACCACTGATAAAAAATAAAGAAAAAAATGGCATCAATTAGATCACTTTATCTGCCCTAATTCAAAATTTTCCGCAATTTTGAGTGGACATATTTTATTGAAGCTTGATAATTGAAATCATCACAACCGTTCGTCAAAACATTTCCGTTTTATTGACAATCAAATCCCGTTTATTAGACAAATCATTCGAACTGATATTAATAATTCCACGTTAGTTTTAAGTAGTGAATGAATTATATATCGGTGATCTTTATTAAAATATGTGAAAGGTTAACATTTTGGTTTCTGTTGATCTTCAGCTCTTTCGTGTGGAAAAATGAAGCAAAACAAAATATTTGGAATAGAAAAACAAAAAACGGGATCAACGCTATGTAACATGTAACTTTTGACAATAAACTTGCCAGTTTAATTGGCCCAACTCCAATGTAGGCAAGGATGCTTAGGAATGCCTTTAGGCGATAGATGATAGTCACATTGGAGACCAGAAATGGCTTGGAAAATTACTATCTTTGGTATATTAGAACCGGCGCCTCGATTATCTAATCAATAGCAACCCTAGATGACATTAATATGCGCATAGCTCTTCTATCCCTTCATGGAGGGATAGAAAAAAAAAAAAAAAACGTGTATATATATATCAGTAACAACGACGACGCTTCATTTTACGACATTCTGTTCTTCATATGAAGCTTTTCAATTGCGACCAAAGCCTGTTTAAACGACGTTGCATTCGCTAACGGGACTGTTCCAATGACATAACGGACCGATGCACAGTTTTCGTGAACTGCTTGTTTACGACATCTTTGATCGTTACATCTGTCTACGTTTTTGTTGTTTACTGTGAATTATAAACTATTTATAACTATTATTTTATCGTATTGTTATTAATAACGGCTGATGAACAAAATAAGGGTGCTATTGCTTCCAAGTGAATAGAAGATGCGTAAACCTGCTTATATTACACAGTATTGTAATGTAAATGTAATGTAAGGCATGTGCAGTTCTTTGTATCAGATGTAGATTTAGTCATAAAACTAAGTACTAAGTACACTGTACAAAGATCTGCCTATAATATAAAAAAGGAGCTATCCCTCATTCTTGCAATATAATACATATACAGGTGGGTAAAATGGAGGGTTTTTCCAAATCTTCAGTAACAGGTTAATCTGGCAAGATAGAACACACATTAACAGAAATGGTATACTTTGGTAATAGGGATAAACTCCATTCTTTGTTATTATTATTATTTTTATCAAAATTAAGTGGTTCGCGTTCTCTTCCCCCTTGTGGTGAGCTTCCTGTGTTTGTGTCGTAATCGACCACTACAAAAACATAAAGCTTACTTAGAAAGGTTACCACTGTAAATCGTTACAATCTGCTAACGGAAAAGAACCAGATTCTTAAGAACCTCCATAACTCACTCAATATAGACGAAGTCTTTCGTTTGAAAATACTTAGGTTCGAATCTCGACTAGACGCGAAGAACTTTTATCTGGACTTTTCAACTGAAGGTGAGTTAACCGACTCCATACCGATTTGGCCAGAAAACATGCAATTAACGACCATAGGAGCCAATACAAAAAGGAAATACCACATACTAAGTATATGGTATTTCTTTTCTGTGTACTAAAGCAGTATCATGTTTCTCAGAAATTAAATGGGAGTAAAATCTGTTGCATGCCGAGGAGTTTTCATTTCAAGAAATTTCCATTTCCAATTCAGCACAAAAAGAAAAAGAAAAAAAAGGACGTTTCTTCCCACAATATTTCATTTGTAAAACTGATATGTTTCCTACTATAATTCAATACGTTCCGATAAATGCATTCATTCGTGTTGGTGATAATGATTATTTTATAACGTTTCTGGTAATTGTATGCTAATCTCATTGTTATGAACTGTTAAGCGAAATCAAGATTAGCTTCACAATTATAGTGAATACAAAAAAGCGATCTTGAAAAAATCTCGTAAAGATAGGTTTTAGTCCCTTAATGATTTCTGTCATCTCAGTTTTAAATTGTTCTGAATCGGGTTTTATTAAGAAAACGAAAAAAAAAAGTGTACAAATTTACTGCAGAGAATCGTTCAGATTAATATCGTGCGTGCGTGCGTGTGTGTGTGTGTGTGTGTGTGTGTGTGTGTGTGTGTGTGTGTGTGTGTGTGTGTGTGTGTGTGTGTGTGTGTGTGTGTGTGTGTGTGTGTGTGTGTGTGTGTGTGTGTGTGTGTGTGTGTGTGTGTGTGTGTGTGTGTGTGTGTGTGTGTGTGTGTGTGTGTGTGTGTAAGGAAAACATTTTAGAAGAATATGTACAATTTCAGGGCCTGAACTTATTTGACAAATATTAGGCTCATCGGTCACTACAAAATAAAAAATTTGCGAATGCAAGATGCTCCTTATATATATATATATCGGTTACGTATTGTACGAGCGTTAGATAGCCAGAAGAGGGAGCATCGTAAATTCAATTCTAGTTGTCGACTTCAGGAACCTTTATTAAGCCATTTTTCGACCAGTTCCTGAATTAATCGATCTCTGGCACTGGCAAGCGGGTTTTAATTCCGAACACTCGGGTTTTTCTTCCCATAAACGCAAAAAAAAATCGACCGCAGAAGCCACACTATTTTCAGACATTAAAACATAGTGTTAGAATTAGGAGACCACAAGATGGCGGCACTCGTCAGCCGCATCTCTCCACCAGTGCAGTCTATAATTGGTGATAGTCTTGGGTCAGTTGATATATATCATGTTAAATTCCTTCCAAATATATTCAGTTCAATATGATTTTGCTACTGACGGCATCTGTTCGTTTCTGTAATTTTTTTCAGAACTATTATATCTGTGATCATTAGTTTTTAATCAACTCCTTTAATTCTAACCAAGCTCACAGATCCATCAGTTTAAACTGTTTTGAACACTGTCGTCGTGTATATAATTGGTTGTGTTTTGATCAAGTTCTCTCTCTTATTCCATATTCAGTTCACTGCTCACTGTATCAGATTTGCTTATTCTGATTTTCAATCTTCACTAAAAATTTTGCCTAATTACAAAAAATGTTTTTTTCGTTTCTTTGTTTCTATAGGTGTTCTTTTATAATGCTGTTTGTATTCTATAAATTAAACCAATTACACGACACTGATGCTCAAAACAATCAAGCGAATCTACAGTTTACGTGATATCAATAATGCCCTTTGGTTGTAAATACTTTCTAGAAGATCGTCTTTAAGAGATTTTCAAATGGAGGTGAATTAGCTGATCTCCTGTTTCTAATGGTTGTTTTACTAATATGATCAGGGGAGAATTCTCCATGCTTGCTATGCTTGCTGCGCAAGCCCATTAATTGAGAAAGAAGAAATATTTATTTGTTAATAAATGCATGCATTTATAAGCATTCCATTTAGGCTTTATTTTTGTAGACAGAAGACGTCTTAAGCTTGCGCGGCAATAATGGAGCTTGCTCGTCTAGTCAAAGCTACCTTGGCTTGCTCGGTTGTAGGAGCTTCCAGCTCCTCGCAGCAGCACTGTGATTTGATGCGCGCGCATAGCCATTTCACATCGTCTCACTCCATTGCTTAAACACAGGCCATACGCAGTCAACGTAGCTCTAGCCAGTGAGCTTCAGCCGGCCTTTACAAGTGTGCGTGTTGCTTGGGAAAATTAAGTTACAACACCAACTTTTTATGACGATGTTATTGACCAGTTCATAAAGAAGAACCGTAGGTTAGAATTTGTATTCAAGTAGCTAAATTGAAAAATATAAAATTTCATTTGTAAAATAAATGTTGTATTTGTATGATTAAATATACATAAATTTCTAAATATATAGTTTTAAATGGTCAGTAATTCATTATTCCGCTAGTCAGACTTCAATCACACCTCTCGCTCCCTGAATGATAACAAGAGCAAGCGTGAATTTCAAGACCAGCATTCGCCCCTCAATATGATTACTGATTATATTAGTAAGTGTAAGTAACTGATCACATTGCCTTTCGCATCTACTTACATTTGTCCATATTTAACTTCAAATTCCACCTCCTTGATCACCATATATATATTATAATATATATTTACTGTCATTATTTATTGTTTCATAAATATATTTCACACACGAGAGGTCGCTAACAGCGACATATGTGGGCAAATACAGTCGTATACAATTAATTTTTAAAAAATAAATTTTTGTAGACAAATATCTTTAATATATAAATATTTTATTTAATAAATTAATATTAATCGTAGAAATATAATATCATTATTAATAAAAAAAAACTATTCTTGTTTACTAAATAATTGTCATACCAAATACACTTAAGAATAGCCAATCATAAATAACTTGTTCACTAAAATTATCGCGTTGTTTTTATCGGACTTTCCTGAGACTTCTAAGTTCATGCTTGTCGATTTATGTAATTTTGATAATGGATTTTTTTTTTCTTCTTTGCAAAATACTTTTACGAAATTGTTGCCTTCATTTTCATTCTCGATTAAATTGAATTTCAGCTACCGCGGTAAAATGTTTATTCGACTTTTATCTTATCGTATGCCTATGTTTTTACTTTACTTCACCTATTTTCAAAGTGCGGTAATGTACTATATTTTCTAAATGCATTCTTAATGCATGTGAACGATAAAAATAGTTATCTTTGTTCGGTTCTAACATCGTGTTGGTATTTTATGGGCGTTTCGTCTTTGCGTTTGTCTTTAAGGTGATATTATAAATTTCAATATTTTTGCTTCACTTTCCCGCTTCTTAAGAAGCAGGATGGACAAAAATAGGATATTCTGACGGTGATTTACTAATTTTTTTTAAAAAATACTTATTTAAATAGAGTATTTTTTTATAATTTGGCGTCATGCGATACTTGGGTATCGCATGTAATTTTATTTTTAGTTCGCATTTGTTTTAATTTTTTTACTTTATTTTATTAATTAAAAATTTTAATTAAAATTAAAAAGAAATTACGTTAGCAATTACTTGTTATTTTTAACATTTATTAAATATATTTCTAGAAATACCAACTGAACTACAAAGGCCTGCCTTGGTATCTCATTTGGTAAAAGCTAACACTGTTTAACACAAGTACTGTGAATTTGAATTTGCGTTAGGAACGGAGTTTGTAAAAGACTGTACTGGACGATCTTGTACAGCTCCTTGTGCTGTTAGGGAATATATGTGAAGAGAAAAAAACCGCATCCCACATTGGTCACTGTGAACTCAAATATATAACTCCAGTTAGTTATTCACATGTGCCGTCATTTTGAGGTACGGAAGTGAACATACCTCATTGGGTTTTTGAGAGTCTGCTAGAAGTGGTAGGGTCACAGCTGTCCTTCAGCAGTATTGGACTTAATTACCCTGTAAAAACTGTAAAATTCTTTTACATTTTTTTTAAATTTTCAAATTCCTTTGTTTCAATATCTTATATCAATATTTGATTACACATTTATTCTCTGTGTAAACATTAATGATCTGCTTGACTCTGTATTTATAAAAACTGGAGCCTTTTATGTTCTTTATAGATTCAAATTTATGCGAAGGTATATCGAAAAGCTCTTGGAATCATTCTTCTTTTGATAACCATTAAGTATTTATTTGTTTGTGCGAATCCCACCCAAGAAAAGTTGTATATTTATCGTGCATTGGAGTACTATATTTATTCAGAAGGCCTTGTGTATCATGAAGTTGCTGCTGGCTTTATTTAAAGCATGTAATGGCTTGAAAAAGTTCTACGTCAGGTCTTTACGAGATCTCGTAGATCAGAAGAACGGATTATATAATCTTAGCCCATTTACAGTACGTAAAATTGTGCGATAGGTTTACGACCTTGTGTAGGTGAGATTCACACAATAAAGTTTTAAAAAATAATAATGAAAGTAATTATGAAATATAATCCGTGTACTTACGTAATTGTTGATTTCAGAATAGATAACATAGCTCTTAAATAATAGACAAAATTTTTTCTTGTTCATTTCTCCAGTGAAAGTCGGTATAAACATTTTTGTCTCTTTTAACTTTATTCTTACAGTTCCAATTATTAAACCATAAAATGTCAAACATGATTTTGTGGTCTCAAAATACGCTACATAATTTTTTTTATAAATTCATTATGTTGAAAATTTAATAACATCATTGGATCTAATGAACATTACCTAATGAGCACATTTTCTATCAATGACAGTTTTTTTTTTTTTTAATTTGTATTTCACAAATTTCTCTTGTTGCACGTTCTGAATTTTTTTTTATTAAGACAACTTCAGGAACATACCGACTCACTCTTCATTATTTCGCATGTAGCACAGTCAGAAGAATTATCTTTCTTAAGTAACTAAATATATAACTTCAGTATGTATTTTTCTCCATTCAAAAATAATGTCTGAATGCAAGACTGACTCATCAGTGTTATTTAACGGAATGCATAGGAAGCAAGCAACCTATGTTGTGCGTCCCTGGTAGACCTCTTTCAATCTTAAAAAAAAAAAAAAAAAAAAAAACACTTTTTGAATCTTTCATCACTTATCAGCACCAACTTGGTATATGGACATTGCTGTTTATTTCTGCGATACGGAATTCGTCAACAGCAGTATACGTGACCATTTTGAATGTCTAGAAAATGTCGCCATCTTTGAGACTGATATTTGATCACATTAGTCTTTTTTTCTGCAATAGCTTTTACCTTTCTTTATTTTTAATAACGTGGCTTGTTTGTTAAAGGTATAATGAGTTATGGATGGGTATTCTTTTGTTGTTTAGTTCATTTGCACATCATTTTTACGAGAAAGACTTCCTGGTACGCTTCTTCTGATCAATACGTTATAATACCTCATCTGAAAGCATTCACAGTCGACTCTCAATGGCTGCTTAATATAGCAGTAATCACGATTACCTTAACTTCAGTTAAACTTGAAAAATATCCAGCATAGATATCAATTTTTATCATAATCGTGTTAATTCATTAATTCTCGTCATTGTCTGCTAGAATACCAAGATTCCTTCCAAGATTCTTACACTTAATGATCACTTCTTCCTGTACAAGATTAAAAGCCATGGCAATCACAGATAGCCCCAAGATTAAATAGAAGCAACAGATAATCAATTTTGCTTGACCGGATTGAAACTGTGTGTCAAAAGTGGCAGTTCCTGGAACAAGATCCCCAAATCCAATTGTACTCAATGTAATAAAGCAAAAATAAGCACCGTTTAAAAAACTCCAATTTTCCCACAATGAAAAGAGTGTGGCGCCTGCGCATATGTAAGCTGTAACAAGAAGAAAGACCATATACATTGGTACTCTCTCCTGTGAACCATCTTTAGTTAAGTAATTTTGATCGATCACGATCAATTCGTCTTGCTGCCTGGAAGGAGACACGTTATTGAGTTGCGAAGATTTTGTTGAGGATGGTAAACTGGTCGGAGTTGTTGGAGTGGTACTGCTGGAATCCAACGTCTTTTCTGTACTGTGGGGTGGAGAAGGAGCATCTCCGTTTTTGGTCTCATCGCAATGTACATTCTCCGGTACGATGTCTACAGTTGCAACAATGGATTTTTCATCTTTCTCTAAGGCTAAATCTGGAGAAAATGAAGAAGTCTTTTCAAGCTGTTGGGATATCATGACATGATGCCGTTGACTGGGCTGTCGACGTGGACTTCGAAAAAGAAAACATACGTGAGAATAAGTAAACTTGAAGGAACGAGCAAGGAGATCCCCAATGTTTGTAAGGCACATTAACATCAAGGGAATCCCTAGAAGGGCGTAAAATATAGTCACTACTTTTCCCGTTTCTGTCTTGGGAGCGATGTTTCCATAGCCTAGGGGAGATAAACAGTAATAAGAATTATTATTAAACACTAATAATGCAGTCAGAGACGCAACAAAAAATAGGAGTGACATCGATGATACCACAAAGCACAAAATCCGTATCCAAAAGATTCCTTGATGCGTCTCTGACAACAACAACAATAAAAGAATAAAAAGTCAAACGGCTATTTTTTCTGGTATTTTAATTTAACAATAAAAGAATTTATTAAAAAAAATAATAAATAAATAATGTAAGAAACACTCAAGTGACCTCATTTACATAGATGCATATATGACATATAAGTTAACTTTGTTATACATTCAATAGAAAAACTATTGAAGTTTATTAAATATAAATTCTTTAACAAAAATCAACATATTTAGTATATTTTTATCACTCTATATATTATGAGTATACTGAGTATTTTACTCTACCTAAGAGAAGTCACTGGTGGTGTTGTGTAATCCGTACTTCCCACTGAAGTACGATTGCCAAATTAATTTATACTGCAAGTCGGTCACAACTTTCACATGCATTTTTGCGTACTCGACTCAAGGCTGAGTGCAAGAATACGCTAAAAGAGGGGCTAATTGTTATATTTTTTCAACGCATCTTTCTCAAAAAAATTTAGTTAATTCTTGTTCTTCAGTATTTACTTACTTTCATAATTCCGGAATTAACTCACGTAAAATATTCTTTATTAGTAGAATTTTCGCATGAGTATCACAGGCATCATCAGTACAAGTACAAAGGCTAATTAAACAATTAAATTTAGGAAATTTAACCTTAGGTGGCGCTTTGCGAATATACCAGTAATTGTTTAATTAGCCTTTGTACTTATACTGATGATGCCTGTGATATTCATGCGAAAATTCTACTAATAAAGAATATCTTACGTGAGTTAATTCCGTTATTATAATAGTAAGTAAATACTGAAGAACAAAAATTAACTAAATTTTTTTGGTTTACAACCTATAGGTTGTAAACTATATAGGTTTACAACCTTCGTGGGTGGAAGCCCACATAAGAAATAATAAAACATTGTAATGAGTAGTATAATAAAAATAATTTAAAAAATATACGGTAAAATATGTCAAGATAACTTTTCCCCATTAACTGTCACCCTTTCTACATGCTATACCGTACATCCTAAAGCAACCGCAGGTCGAGATAAGAAAATGCATAAATGCTGACCTCATCTGGCACATGAAAAGTGGCTTGAAATCGTGGAAGTGCTGCAACTTTCGAAATATACATACGCATTGTAAGTACAGTGTATACGTGTTTGGATAAAATATCAAAATTACGGTAAAAATTAGAAAAAAATTAAACATGAAAAACTATTGTTTATTATCGATAAAATTATACAATTTAGTATAATTCAGAATTACTTAAAAATAAAACCCATTCCTTTAATTGTGATTAAATTGCAATTTTTGGATATTTAAATCCTTTTATTGCAATGTCCAAATATTTAAAGACGGAGTAAACACGATAAGCCCTACGAACACTCTACTGCTGGCGCAGACTGCATATAAACAAAGTGGAACTGCGCGACGGGCAGTGCCGCATTACGCTAATAGCTCGTATCTCACTATGACGTGCATATGTATGCGCGCGTAGCAATATGACACTGTGGTAATCACAGTGCTGCTAGCGTCCTTCGCCCTCCTAAGTGCTACAAGATGGATTTTTATTATTTTTTTATACAAAATAAGAGAATTGTATAGGATTGTTGATGATGAAAATAAATATTACACGCAGATATAAATAAATTAATAAATATATTTATGTATCGAGAAAAATTGAGGGTGCTGCAGTTTCGCAGTGCCTATGCACGAGTCGCCCATGCCCATGACATCATATATTTATATAAAAACTGGGTCAACTTATCGTATTAAAGGAACTTTAGAAATCAAGTCATTTGGTTGACACCATTGTTAATTTTTCTACATTCCAAAAACTAACATTACTCAAAAGTATTTTTGAAAACACATATTATATATAACATCCAAATTTACTAACAGGATATCGAGACATTCACCTCAACATTTGTCGGAAAGGCTACGTAAATTGCGTGTCGCTACTATCGTCCGTATGTATAAGAAGGACATGTGTTTTATCATCTCATACTGCTTGTTATCCATATACAGCAGAATCGTGGTCATAACAATTTTCGCTCTATTTTAGAGTAAATTGACTCCTGCTGTTTCACAAACGTTATGGTGCATTTGCAGTTTTCAAACATGGACCGTATTTAATATTATCCACTCTTTTTTTTTTTCATTGAACTCCTGTTGTCGAGAATTTAAGATAAAAGCAAAAACTATAAATGGCATTAACCTTTGTTGAACCTCCAAAAATAAGCCATTACAGTAGTACAGCAATGTGATAAACATTTAATCAGTATTGCGTCGTAAAATAATAACAGGAATCATTGTCGTTATAGCACTGCTAATATGCGTACAAATCTGCTTACTTATCGGTCATTACTGTTATCTGTAACCGTATTTTTATCGATGACAACTATGATGAAATTGAGATCAGCGGGTGTAAACAACAAGCACCATAAAAAACAGCAAGAACTATATTTCGATGATGTCGAATTTGAGACACGTTAGTGTATTTAACGAAGCCTCGTTTTCGTCTCAATGTGAGCATCAAATTGAGACGAAAATACAACACTGTAGTAAGTAATACATTCATACAGTTGTCCTGATCCGATTCGAGACGATTTCAGAACTAGAAGTTTTCATAACCAACACAAGTTATTTCTAAAATAATTTTATCCATTATTCAAACAAGTAAAGAGAAATCTTTCTGAACGTCTCTTTTCCCTCATATGCTATATTTAAATATCAAGTAGTAAATATGTGTCGCCATCTAGTGGTTATCGAACAATATTAAATCCCCAAATATTAAGTCCTATATTTCAGTTTTGATTCACCATTTCTTTTTATTCACTATCATTATATTTTAGAGGATCTCTGGGCTATGATGCCAAAATGGAGGTTCACAATTTATATAATGAAATAAAAAAAATAAATAAAAGAACAAATTATGATTATTGTTTTTAAAGGGCTTTCTTGTGAAATGGCTGGAAGCATTTGCTCATGCCAATGTAATTTTTTAAATCAATTTCAGTACTCTAAATAATATTTTAGAGAATAAACTTTTAGTACTAAAAAATGGACAATATTCCCATTGAGTTTCACTCTTTTTTTTAAGCACCTCCATAGCGCAGAACGGATGTATATTGCTTCTTATGATTGGAAAAAGGCCTGGGTAGGATTTCTCATCGTGACGAAAAGAATCTTCATATGGACTTTTTCAACTGAAGGAGAGTTAGCCGATCTCATATGGAGGTAGTAGGGATTTGTTTTTTTTCTGCCGGAAACTGAGGTTTTTCATCTCGCGTACAGACAAATCGGCCATCAGAACACATGAAATTTACAGACAAAAAAAAGTATGTTGATAGTGGGGATGGGCGGTAGATGGCGTTGATGCTCGCTGTGTGTAGTAGAATTAAGTGGTAGGGGAGATGGTAGAAATAATAATAATAATAATAATAATAATTTATTCTTCAATAATTTGTCTCGCTTGCAAAAGATCCCGTTTACCCATTCTTCTTGATAGATGCAGCCGATTTAGTTTTCGAGTTGGTCTTCATGGACAAGTTTTCTAGACATTCTTATTCTGTCACATATAATTTGTGACGAGGTGGCCGAGTGGTTAAGGCGATGGACTGCTAATCCATTGGGGTTTCCCCGCGTGGGTTCGAATCCCATCCTCGTCGATATATTTTTTAACAGGAATCATTATCAAGGTCTTAGAGAAAATAGTCAAGAGGAAAATACAAGATTGGATAGAAGAAAATGGGATACTGTATCGGGGACAGCATGGTTTTGTGAAGGGTAGGTCATGCCTCAGTAACTTGCTCACGTATTATAACACAGTGACGGCTGAACTGGATAAGGGTAATGGGTTTACAGTGATTCTGCTGGACCTTGCTAAGGCCTTTGACAGGATACCACATGGAACTCTAATCAGTAAATTGCAGCATATGGGAATGGACATAGGGTTGGTGAGATGGATAGGAGGGTGGTTGACGGAGAGATATCAGAGAGTGGTTTACTCAGGAGTAGAGTCCACAAGACGGCCTGTGACTAGTGGTGTACCACAAGGATCTGTTCTTGGACCACTGCTGTTTAATTTGTTCATAAATGATATAGGAAAGGATCTGAGAGGAACAGTTCATTTGTTTGCGGATGATGCGAAGTTGGGTAGGGCAATAGTGAATGCAGATGATGTCAAAATTTTGCAGGATGATTTGGATAGATTGGAGGTCTGGGCTAGGGAGAATGGATGTCAATTTAATGTGGCAAAATGTAAGGTTATGCATTTTGGGGTGAAAAGATGGGAGGCAGTTTACTGCATTGGTGGAACCGTGCTCCAGGAAATTGATGAGGCACGAGATTTAGGAGTGTTGGTGGATAAGGAATTGAAATTTAGGGGACACATTGCAAAAGTGGCCAAATCAGCTCATCAAATCACTTGGTTGCTGAAGAATACGTTGACAAGCAGAGACAAGCAGGTTATTGTTCCTCTGTATCGAGCCTTGATAAGACCTCATCTCGACTACTGTGCTCAGATTTGGTCACCTAGGTTTCTTCTTGATGGGGAGGAGGTGGAGAGGATCCAGAGGCGAGTGACCAAGATGATAGCAGGTCTGTGGAATGAACCGTATGAGAACAGGTTGAGGATTTGTGGGTTGCAAAAATTGGTTGATAGGCGGAGGAGGGGAGATATGATTGAGACATTCAAATTACTGAAGGGTTTCTATAAAATTAATTCAGAAGATATTTTTGAGAACAGGGCTGGTTGTGGGAGGACTAGGGGACATCCATGGAAACTGGGCAAAAGTGTGGTTAGTAAAGGTGTTAGAGCTGGGTTCTTTACTTTTAGAGTAGTGAATGAGTGGAATGCGCTCCCTGAGTCTGTGGTGGATGCTGTGACAGTGAATGAGTTTAAGGCGAGGTATGATAGATACTGTATGAATGTCGAATAGTTGTGATGAAAATGATTTGGGGCCTCCCTCGATGAGTCTAATGACTCCCTGGAGTTGCCCGTAATAATAATAATAATAATAATAATAATAATAATAATAATAATAATAATAATAATAATAATAGTGGGGATGGGCGGTAGATGGCGTTGATGCTCGCTGTGTGTAGTAGAATTAAGTGGTAGGGGAGATGGTGGAAATAATAATAATAATAATAATAATAATTTATTCTTCAATAATTTGTCTCGCTTGCAAAAGATCCCGTTTACCCATTCTTCTTGATAGATGCAGCCGATTTAGTTTTCGAGTTGGTCTTCATGGACAAGTTTTCTAGACATTCTTATTCTGTCACATATAATTTGTGAGCTGTGTATCAAATAATTGATAGAGCCCAAGAGTTTCATTACTTCGAAATATGTTCAGTCCATATGTTCAGTATATTCTCAGACTGTTCCTATTATTATTATTATTATTTCGTCCAGTAAACTAAAGAAAATTAACCGTAGCACCCACGCTATTTTTCATACATTAAACATAATGTCAGGATTAGGGACCACAAGATGGTGGCACTTGTATAATTAGTGATAGTCTTGGGTCAGATACCGGTGGTGACTTAACTTCCCCCTCAATCTCCAAAAGTTAAATAGGGCTAAAATGGTCTCGCCCACTCCCTATATAGGAATAAAAGGCATTAGCTGATTTATTATTATTATTATTATTATTATTATTATTATTATTATTATTATTATTATCGCAACACATCAGGGAATACAAGAATGAATTATCACTAAAACATTCGTTTATTCCCTTTAGGAACAGGAGTTAGAATTTTATTTTATTAATGGCATCATAATTGCCATCGTTGTATGATTTGTGATAACGTTTTAACATTCTACCGTCAGAAGGAAGACGGTTATAGATTGGGCTACGGTCGTGGACTAGAGGAACTTTTCCTGAGGTTTTTTTTTCCCCGAAAGTATCGTCTTAAAAGAGTTTTTCTTTTTAAAGCCAGATATGCTTGAATTCCATATGCCATCATTTTACGTAGATGAAGTATGGAATAAACGAGTGGACTTGAATAAGTACTGAGAGTATGCAAATCCAAGTATGAAGATGGCAATATTCTTGAATATCATCTTCAGAGAAGAAAATACAATCATGGCTGTTTTGAAGACAGAGAGATCACGTCCTTTGTCCATGTCGATCAGCAAGTTGTGATGAACAGTAGGTACACCTCCAGAATCATGTATACTGGCTTTCACCATTTTAAAAGCGAAATTTGGCGGGGTGGAGCGACTAATTGTGAAATAAAGAGTTGGACACAATGTTTTGACTAGATCATGGAGTTATTGAAGTAAATTGTGCAAACAGGAGAGATTTCAAGAGAAACTACTCGTATACAGTTCTACTGACAACCCGGTACCTTTACTGGGGTTCGCAATAGTGATCGCCACAATTTTGCGTCATTCATTTTTCAATACAAGTGACTAATACTGCAAAAGGAAAGTGAAAATAAAGTTGTAGGTTACAGCGCGTACACACACACACACACACACACACACACACACACACACACACACACACACACACACACACACACACACACACACACACACACACACACACACACACACACACACCACACACAGCTGCGATAACTAGTCATACGAGAGTGGCGACCAATTGAACACTGATCGCGATCACATTAATTAACTGAAGTTTAAAATGTTTATTTGAGACTGTTCATTAACATGTACTCTTTTCATTTGTGCAGTCCAAGTCGCCAAATTAATGTTCTTTAGCAAATATTCTCAGCGGACTAGTTTTCAATCTCTTAGTTAAAAGTATATAACAAGAGTTGGTTATAACATTATTTCTTGACTGTGGTACAGATTTTTCATTATAACCGACGTCTACGTTATATTATTATTATTATTATTATTATTATTATTATTATTATTATTTTTATTATATTTATTTTCGACCTTCAACAAGGAGACATAAATCCATCTAAGGTGATAACAGCATAGACTCCACCAATTACCATATTCAAAATTATCCGAATTCATATTTATACGTGTATGTACTACATGCATTTATATTCCTGAATATAAATATAATGAATACCAGAGTTGAAGGTTGTTTTCATGTCTGCGAGGTGAAATCCGGAGTATCAACTATCAAAGTTGATACTCCGGATTGCTGTTGCTATGTGGATCTTAAAAAAAGATCCACATAGCAACAGCAGGAATTAAAGGTGACCCATATACTGAATAATCATCGATCTAGTCAAACTGATACACCAACTACGAAATTCATCACTAGCTTGTGAGTATCGCTCATCTTACATTCTTCCTTTGATTCATATCTCACCATTTTTATTATTATAAAAATAAGAGTGAGAGCTCAAACATTGCACTTATCTTCAATCCATATTCTCGTCTTCGTTTTTATCCCCCTTCTTACAGCTTATACCCAAAGCCTGGAATAACTGCTAGCAAAGGCTAACATATTCCAAACTGATTTTGAAACAGGAAGTTGCTTCGTATCCAAATGAAAATCAAGTTAGTTGGTCTGTTACAAAAGCTACGGGATAATACGATGGCATTACTACCTACAGGAAAGGTCACTCTTATAGATTAAATTATACTTGCATTTGTTAAATGTCCTCCTACCGTTCCAAACATAAAACATTCAATGCTATCTTTTTGTTTTCCTGTCCTGCCAGAAGGAAGTCGAAACTTTTGGTACTCTACTGCCATTGTTCCAACTGTTCTCAAAGTTTGTGCTCCAGAGTCGAATCCTGTTCCATGTCGCCATTTTATTCTCATCTATTCGACCAACATCTAACCTGGAAGGCGGTTTATACTCAACCGATTCCTTAGGAAAGCAATAAATCTGATCTCACTTTCTAAACGTCTAATAATTTAGAATGAACTATAAATCTCACTTCAATTCTTTCTAAAGTAATAAAAAAAAAAACTTCTATCCTACCTTGAATCCTACCAGCAAATAAACGATCGTCAGTATAGACACCGCCATTGTCGATCAACTGCTCTTTTCTACCTTACGTTATACACCATTGGTATATAATGTAACTCATTGGAGTATAACGTAAGTGAGTTAGTCGATCTCATGGAGGAGTGACATAGTCTTTTCTCCAGGAAACTAGGGTTGCTCATCCCGCAGAACCGGCAAACCAGCCAGAACATCAAATTTGAAACATATTGGTCTCATAGTCTAAGTTACTACGGAAGTAATTCCAAACAACTACCGCTTCATCGCATGTGCTGGTGAATAGAACTTTGTCCTGAAAGTAATGATGGTGTTCCATAGGGCTCTGTTTTTTTTTTGTTTTTTTTTCTCACCTACTCTTTTCCTTTTGTATTTCAGCGATCTTCTCCGAGTAACTACAGATACATCACAAGGTTTTGCTGATGCCCATACACTACACTTCGCTGTTCCATTTAACGCAAATAACAAAAACTTTCAGCACATCAAGTTCTACAATTCTAAAATCTGACGTCCAGGCCATTATTTAATGGGTTTCTGAAGACGTTGTTCATTTAAATCCCAGTAAAACAATATTGTTTATATCTCACGAATAGACCAGAAGTAAAGAACCCAAGTCTGACAAAAAAGTACAGCTAGAAGAAAATGACTTAAATATGTTACGTGTTAGCTTACACATATTGCAAATATTGTCTCCTCGGCATTTAAAAAAAAAAGCTTTTTTTTTTCTTTCCTTCAAGCTGAACAGCTATGAACTCTTTACTACACACAAATCTGTCTAATCACTGAATACTATCTCACATTTGGGGTAGTGACCTTAAGAGTGCATTAAAAATGCTTGTCGGGGTGCAGAAGCGAGCAATTAGGTTGAATGATGACCCATCACTCACCAGTTCTTTCTACTCTCTTTCACACAGATCATTTTCTGCTGCTGGCAACATTTCCCACAAAAATTTCCATAGTCATTGTTCATCAGAATTGCCATCAATAATTCTTCTCTCTCTCTCTCTCTCTCTCTCTCTCTCTCTCTCTCTCTCTCTCTCTCTCTCTCTCTCTCTCTCTCCTGTAAAAATATTAAAACACGTACAGCAGCTATTCATTTCTCCATATTTTCTGGCGCTGCTGTCATTTAAAAAACAATCTTCCCTCTTCTGTATTTCCTAAAGAGCCCTTTTAGCTTCTGCAAATCCAATATTAACAAGTTTCTGCTCTCTCTCTCTCTCTCTCTCTCTTTCTCTCTCTCTCTCTTTCTTTCTTTCTCTCACCGTTCTGCTCATCCACTGTAGATTGTATTAGACTGAACACTCTCTGGTGAATGGGATTACCATAAAAAAAAAAAAAACTCGATTTATGATTCCTGAAAGGAATTGCCTATAAATAAAGGTATTATCATAATTATTTAGGCAACGTGGGATTGAGCTTAAGATTTCCTTAATGATAAAGCAATTTAGATCTCAATTCCATTGAGTCATTGTGCATCATCAGGATATAGTAAAAGAGAAATATTCATAACAGGGGGCCCAGAGCTATGACAGCTGATGGAATTCATCATGTCCACCTTGAAAGGATACCTGTGGAGTCGTGTCCCACGCAGTGAGGCTATTCTAATAATTCACATAACATGCTGTTACACGGATATCACTGATACACTGGTCATTTGGAATATTTATTCATGACTGAATAAATAAGAGCGACAGTCACATGAGAACCCGAAGAATTTTAAAATTTCAAGACATCTCATGCTAACGAAATAATCATAAATAAATGTATTTACTGTGCGACCACAGATGCGAGACCCCTTCGAGACTTTTGCGCATGGCAAAAGAAGGCGAATCCATTCCGATAATAAGGTAATCAATGCGTTTCGTGGGATGAGTGTTTATTATTATACGTCCGAAAATTAGCCTTTTCTTTCAAGAAAATTCTACTTTTCTAAGTGGTAACTATTTCGCTTGTACAACAGTTGCAAAATTTTACGTAAAATCACGTGATTTCGCGTATTGGTGACGAATTCGTGCATTCTTTATTTCTTTCTCCCCTTCCAAATGAATTGATTCTTTTTGGCACTTTGCCAGCCGCGGATCTCGGATCTGTGGTAGGACAGTACATACTAATTAGCTTTTATGTTTTGAGAGAATCGGAAGATTAAGCTTTCTAGGCGTAAACCATGTTCAAAGAAAACCAATTACACTTACACTGTATCCAGAACCAGAGAGAAGTTAGGAATGTTTACGTCACGATACATCATTTAGACCTGTTCAACACGCTATGGAGATGCGATTAGCTGTCCATGATTACAAATATGACATTTAGAAATAGAACTAAGCTATTGTATAGTAACACGGCATTGGACTTACCATAAAAGATGTGGGAAAAGGTTACGAATATCTTAGAATTGAATGAAACCCATTTTCATTTTAAGTTCATTTAGAAATATGGTGTAAACAACTTATTAGAATAAGCTGATTATAGAAATATAAAAATTTTAAAAATATATATTTCGTATGGGATCACACGTTTCAGATCAAACAATAGTTTACATTTCATAAATCTGTTGTGAATCTTTGATTAACGTATGATTATTTCGGAAAAAAATATGTCCTAAACATTTGTTTCACAAAGATGTTTTCTTTTAAAATGCATTTACAGTCGTATTCTAATAGTGGTCGTCTCTTCTTTTAAATAAAGACAACCCAGAATGAATGACAGGGGCGTACACTCACTTCACCATTATCTGATTGCTCTCAACAAGGTGAAGTCAAAGGCGACGAAATAAGGGTGAGAGAACTTGCGCCAGAACCTAGCGAAGAGTGACACGAAAGTGACAGAATGCTTGTTGAGATATCCTAGAGTGAAAAAATAGCACTTCGTATTTCAACAATATAATTAAATATATTGTGCATCTATGTTTAGAAACTCGGATAGTTTTTCCCCTCTGTTTATCAGGATGTGTTCGTTACATTAAGGTCATTTGTTATTGCTATTATAATAAGTTGAGACACAAATACGCTGCTAACAGGAAACAAATCTTTTTGAATAGTAAATTAATTTCAGTAATCATATATATATTTTTATATTTCGTAAATTATTTTAATTATTTAAATTATACCTCAGTTAATGAATTTAAAGAACTATTTCAAATAGAAACATAATAAACAGTATAGAATCATAGTGCAAATTAACTAGAGTACACACAAATAATAAACAGACTAATTAATATTAGCGGGCGGTAGATGGCATAGCATTTAGTGGATTAAGTAGTATATACAGCAGTTGTATGGAGTACACTCCTGCAATGAATTACAGGACTTCATAAAGATGATACGAAATAATAATAATAATAATAATAATAATAATAATAATAATAATAATAATAATAACAATAATAATAATAATAATAATAATAATTTTTAATAGTAATAGTAATTCATTGATTTCTAAAATATTTACACATACAATAGACATCTTGAGTGACAACTCAAGATGTCTATTGTATGTGTAAATATTTTAGCAATCAATTTTTTTAATCAAGTTTACTGAATTCTGTAAAATTACAAGTTTCAACTTGTAATTTTACAGAATTCAGCTCTAAGTGCTGCATTTTCTACGTTGATTTCAACTAAAATTTTTAATAGTATTTTTTGCCTCTATATTATGTATTTACAACACATGTTCTTCTAATGTTAACAATGAAGATTATTCAGAATTTTTTGTATAATAATTTTTTTTTGTTTATGTAATTTTTTAATTATAAGAATAATTTATTACATTATTTTTTCATTTTCATACATAAGAATATTGTATTAATGATATTATCACATAATAATCAGTATCTTCAGTATCGTCTTTATTGTTGTATACTTTACTAACTGTTTTATTACATAATCTGCTTCTTTGGTTATAAGGATTACGTGCGGTTGAGTGAGGGGAGTTAATCACACCTACTTCGAAGCTTGGGTTAGCTTTTGTGAAGAGAGTGTGATTTAGGCTTCACTATTTATGTTGTTACTACTGTTTATGTATGGGATGTTGGCATTGGATGCTGGTGATTTGTGATGTGTATATTAGTGTTAATGGTATATTAACTTTGTTGGTATATTTTCCAGAGTTAGTGTTTTAATGGTCGCGCGGTTAGCCTAGTGGCTTTCTGCTTCGCTACCATATGCCTGGGGAAGGAGTTTCCTAGGTTCGATTCCCGTCCACGACGTGAGGAGCTTAAGGATCTTCCTCAGCCATAGCCAAGTTAGCAGGTCTTGGGCGTGGACAGTAGGGTTTTTTCCGCCAGTTTATCTGGGGTTTTTCATCCCGCAAGCCGGCAAACCGGCCCCGTGAACACACAGGCTACAGTCATAAATACTTACGGCAAGGAAGGCAACGGGAACCACCTTGCGCATAATCATCTCCCTAGTATGGTAGCATATAGCTACCCCTCCCCCGGCCGTATGGCAGAAGGGAATAGATAGATAGATAGATAGATAGATAGATAGTGTTTTAATGTTCTGTAGTTATTTATGTGTTTTAAGTTTCTTGGTAGGTTGTTGAGTTGCGTAGGTATCTGATGCGATCTCACAAAAGGACCGTATCAGTTGTTGAAGGGTGTGGGGATGTAGAGAGTTGTTGTGGGTCGTATTATAGGATATGTGTCTCTGTTGTTTCGATAGGTGATGTTGAAGTAATTCCTTGTTATCATGTAGGGTTTAAGTTTTTTTAATGCTCAGAGTATCGCCATGTGCTTGTCGGATATTAGTTGTTGCGTGTAAGGTGCCCAGATCACTGTTGACACGATTTTCCTGTGTAGTGTTTCTAATTTTGTTAGGTGGCTGTTTGATGTGTTTGCATAGACTGTTACTCCGTATCTGAGTAAGGATTCCCAGATACCGTGAGGTAGGAGTTTTTTTTTTTTTATGTTGGATGGAATAATGTCTTTAACTTCGAAGAGTTTTGCTGCGATGATCCGGAGTTTGGTGTCTAGGTATTCTATATGTTTTGTCCATTTAAGGTGGGAATCAATATACAGACCGAGGTATTTTGCATGTGCTGTTTGATTTCGGAACATTGGCAGGTATTTTTGTTGTTAATGCAGCGGTATGTGTAAAAATGTATCGATAGTGATGCGGGGCGTATGATTCTGGGGTTGTGTATTATCAACATCTGCGTTTTGGTGGAAGTATGTTGTGATTTCATTTAGATCTTGTTGTGCTTTGCAGAGAGCCGTGTTGATGTCTGTGTGGATTGCTAGTAGTGCAGTGTCATCTGCGTATGAAATATTTGACTTCTTATGGATATGTTATGAACATCGTTAATGTATATGTTGAAGAGAGTGGGTGATAATATGGCACCTTGAGGTACACCGTGTTTTATTTGTATACCCCGACTGTGACATGTACCTATTTTTGTTACGTGTGTTCTGTTTGAAAGGTAGTAGTTCTTGAACCATGTATGCAGTGTTCCTCTTATACCTATTGAGCATAGTTTGGTGAGTAGTATGTCATGTTCAAGTGTAGCAAATGCTTTGGTTAGGTCCAGCAGTATAAGGACGGCGTTCTTGTTTTTGTCGAGAGCTTTGTTTATTGTGTCGGCGATGTCTTCTAATAAAGTGACGGTGGTTTTTGGTTTCTGAAAGCCGGATTGGTTTTACGAGATGATGTTGTACTTCTGTAAATAGTTCTGTGTGTTATTTTTTCTAGAATTTTTGAAATGACAGGTAGGGTAGCTATAGGTCTGTAGTTCTGAGTATCGTTTCTTTTGTCGTGTTTGTATATTGGCGTAATTACTGCAGTTTTTAGTTGTTGTGAAATAATGCCTGTGTCGAATATTATGTTCACGAGTTTCAAAAGTATTGCATTTATTTGTTCAAAGTGTGTTATAAGGTCTGTGAGTCTTATTTTGTCTATTCCTGGAGTGGTCTTTGGTTTTAGTTGTAGGATTGCTTCTTTCAGTTCCTGTTTTGTTATGGGTGGAAAATACATCGTTTGTTGTTGACTTTGTGTCGGTAGTTTTTTGTTGATCGTTAGTAGTTTGTCTTTTTTGAGTTGTGTGATGTTGTTTGTGAAAGCATGGTTGAATGAGTCTGCTAGTTCCTTTTGGTTTGTGTCCTGACCGAAGCTTTTTGCAATACAGTCTTGTGCTGAAGTTTTCTTTTTTCGGGTTACTAATTCGTTGAGTGTAGCCCATGTTTGCTTAATGTCGTTATATTCCATGAATTTTTGGAAGTAGTAGCGTCTTTTTGCCCTACGAATTTTTGTTGTTAGTTTATTTCTTGTGTTTTTGTATAAGGTTTGTAAATGTGTGCTACTGGGTGACTTTTTAAGTTTTTTCCATAGATTTTCTTTTACAGTAATAGTATTTAGTGTGTCGTCATTTATCCATGGATTGTTGTCTGTTTGTCGCCTCGTTTGTGTAGGTTTTGTTGCTTTTTTGTATATTTCTGTGAACTTTATTTGAAAATTCTTGTATAATGTTACAGGATCGTTTATTTTAAGTACACTTTTTCAGTTTGTATTTTTTGCAAGGTTGTCGACAATACTCTTTAATATGATCGAGTTTTGTTGACTTTTGTGGTGGTTAGGGGGAGGAGGGGGTAGGAAACCTAATAAAACGAAGTTGAGACAAAGTAGTGATCGGCAATTTTTACGTTAATTACTGATGATGTATATGTATGGATGGGAGCCCGTATGTTGATATGATCAATGCATGATTGTGTTAGTGAGTTATTGAGTATTTCTTCTCTTGTTGGGGAGTTAATGGTAGGGTTTATGTTGTACTGACTTGGTATATCAAGATATGTGTTAGTAGTTGAAGAAGCGTGGTCAAGAGTATTTATGTTAATGTCTCTTATTAGGATGAGCCTGTGTGTTGTACGCGGTTCGATGCCGCTTAGCCATGTTTCTAACTCGTGAAGAAAACTGAGTGAATTATTATCTGGGGATCTGTATATTGTGTTTATTGTGTATTTGATGCTATTGTGGCTATTTGTGATTTTCAAAATTAGTGTTTCCACATGTTCGAAATGAGTTTATTTTTCAGTCACATTGTATTTTTCTTTGATAAATGCCACAATGCCACCTCCTCTTTTGTTTGGTCTACATGAGTTGTAGGTTTGGTAATTATTAATGTTGTATGAGTAAATTTCTGTGTCGTTTATTGCAACGTCGGTCAGTATTAGCGCATCTATGTTTATCATGGTATAATTGAGCTGTGTAATCAATGTAAGCCAGTTTTATATATATATATATATATATATATATACTTCTTATGTTTGTGTGTACGATAGTGAAGTTGGGATTGGTGGAAATGTTGTCTGACATTTCTTCAAAAGAGTCAAAGACCTTGAAGTTTATGTTGTCTGATTGGATATGTTCGCCTATGTTTGAGATCTCCATTATATAGTTTTTAAGTGATTTTTAATCTTGTTCTTAAAGATGCGAAAAATTGTGTTTTATATTGGTAGGATGTGTAAGTCGGATTCACTTGCAATTATGTATACTCGAGTGTTTTCATTGTTTCTCATAAATATCTGCGAATTCTTAGTCCACAGGAACTTGTAGTTTTTCTCTGTTTTTGTCTTCCTTGCTTGATATAAAAGATTTTTGAAGTATGGAGTCCAGTGTTCCGTTATACAGAGTTGGAGTTTCTTATCAGTTAGGATCGTTGTTGTCGGCCTTGTTTTCTTGCTTGCAACAAGAATGGAGTCTCTCAGACTTCTGTTGGTAAAACGAGCGATGATTGGTGGCGGTCTCTCTTTATTTTTTTGTGGGTCTCGGTTAATAGTGGTTGCGATTTGAATTCCAATTTTGCTGCCGATCAGTTGCATTATGTTGCTTAAGTCTTCTGTATTTTCTTTCGTTATTTCCTCAATTAAAAGTTATTTTTTTCTTTCTTTTTGTAGCATGTGCTCCATTTGACACTTGAGTGTGTTTACTTCTTTCCGCAATTCTTGATTTTCGCGCTGGAGTGTTTCTTGCGTTTCTATCGCTACCGTTAATTTTGTCTTTATTTCTCTCACGGTTCCTAACATTTTTTCAGAGGTCTCGCTATTGAACTGTATGTAACGTTCATACTCCTCAAATGTTTTGTTGATTTGTTTCGTGTGTGTATTTAGCAAGTCTTTCACCATGAGTTTAAATGAATCAAAGTTATCTGTAATTTTAGGATCCGGAAACGGCTTACCTTGATGTGCATCGTTACTTTTCTTTGGTGTCTGGTCTTTGTTCTTCATTTTCTCACGGCACAGTTGACATGCCATTCGGTCCGTTTCGCGACTCCTTTTGCTTTCCACGTGCTTTCTGAGATCCCTGAACAGTGGAAGTGTTGTTTTTTGTTTCATCCGGCCCGTCCCCTTCATCTCTTAATGGCTTATTGTACTTGTTACAGCTCATTGTGCTCGACCTTCGCTGTCTCGGTGACTTTTAGACTTTCTTCCCGTTTAGCGACTATAGTGCGACTTTTAAAATGGCGACGTCCTTTGTTCTTCGTTGGCTGGTGACTGCAGTACACTTGATGAACTTCCAACAGTGAAAATTTGAATCTTGCTTATCCGATTTTGGTAATTTGAACGTCCCTATCTTCAGCGTGACTAGTAGATTAAATAGCAAGACTTTCAAATTAAAAACATGAGTTAAATAACACTTTAAACCTATAAAACCAGGGGCAGCAATACAGCGTACGTGTATCCGTCTGCCTACACAGCGCCCTCTGCTTGCGTTTCAACAAATACTACTACTACTACTACTAATAATAATAATAATAATAATATGAATTGCGCAACATGAAAAGTTATGAATATATTGAAAAGCATACGAAACCCGAAAAATCTCGCCTGTTCAGCTTCGTAAATAGATAGCCAATAGTATCACGTGATTATAGCGCCATCTCTGCATGCTTTGAGTAAATTCTTATCATTATACTGGCAAATTACAAAAAAAAAAAAAAATTAAATTAAATTAAATTAAAAAAAATGATAATAATTATTTGTTGATCTATTAAGAAAGAGGAAGAAAATTTAATCCTGAATGGATTAATTTCATTCAGTTATATGATCACACTTAATGAACTATTCAAAAATGAAAATAAAAAATCTTTCCTTTTGCTCCAGCAAGATTTAATTACAATAAACTAAGAATAAATAAAACTTTACCAATAACATTTATTTTTTTCCCTTTTCCGTTGCTGTTTTTTTCTTGTAAATCATTCAGATTAAAGAAATTGGCGTTCTGTTAATGGTACCACTTATCCTTTTATTAATAATGAGGATGTCAGAGATGAATGATGTCCTTGCGACAGTTGACGCCAGCTGATATTTGCTCCATTTAGCTGTCGTTTGTTTCAACTTCAAATGACAGGGTGAGGGCGAAACCTTATACTGTACATGGAACTCTATGACCTTGGGAGTGCAAATATTTTGCAAGGTTATCAGAGAAACTGGAAGATCCTCTAAAACAGAGCAAGGACCTATAAAGCCGTGACAATTTCTCTAACAAAAAAAAATAATAATAATAAAATAAAATAAAAATAAAAATAAGTGAACGAATTTAAAAAAAAAAAACTGGTACGTTTGCCAGCTATTTTTTTAATTGACAATGTAACAGTAGTAATTGAAATCATGCTAAGTTTTTTTTTTTTTTTCGTGAAAACATTCATAAGAGCAACGAAAGTTCTAATAATTTATAATGACAATGGTTCTGTTGGAAATCAAAATGTAGAAATATAACCGTCTTTTAAAGTGAAAATACAAATGATGAACAAACTTTTTTTTTTTTAATGCTAATCCCGCTTACTAAAGGTTGGGAATGAATGCTTAGTACATTTATTACCTTGAATACGCTAAGGGATAAATAATCTGCAACCCCACTCTTTTGAAGTTATTTCAAGCTTCGAATAAATGGCGATGGTGATGGTCTTGCAAACAAAAACACGGTAGGATTCGAACACACAACACCTTACTTGTGGAGTGGAAACTCTATCAACTAGGATAGGCCGGCTAGTCCCACTATTTTCTTTTTCATATTGATGACCAAGAAATTTAATCTAAAACTGAAATATGTCGAAGTCTGATAACAAGATACATCTAAACTACAAAGATTTTAACCTATATCTCAAGTCGTACAGCAACGCATTTGCAGTGTAGTTGATTTTAGTTAGAATTACGTCAACTAAAGGTTGTGAGCCCAGTTTATATTGTTTGTTAATGGCGTGTATTCTTATGGCCAGTTTCCTGCGAATTCCAAATTTTTCAGAGGGCAGAGGGCAAATCCCTCCACCTTCCTATGAGAACAGCTAATTCAGCATCAGTTGCATAACCCTTATAAGAATTCTTAGCGTCTTAGACGGGTGTTGATACTGCATTGCTTAACTTAATTTTTGTACATAAATATTATTTACTAATTTATCTTTGACTATATATTGCTGTAACCTTTAACTTTGTGTACTGCTGTAACCTTTGCTGTTCTTGCGAATAAACCATAAACCAACCAAATCTTAGACGGTTTTTCAACGTGTGTGGAAATTTCGTTGAATTCTGTGCACTGCGGGATCATTAATTATTTTTTAAAAAAAATTACGACAGAAGTATTAAAGCTTATAACGTTAGTCTATCAGACCTGGCTATAAGATAGCATGATCTTATAGCTTTGTCGGTCTTATACGGAATTCGAACTCAGCTCTTTCCAACCAAGGAGTAGTTTCGTTACCGAAAAGCCAATGGTCGAAGCGAAATCTTGATTCTAACAACCCTGTACGCCGTGTCGTGTCCCCAAGCTATGCATTCTTCCGAATGGGCATATAGCTACGAAAATACTTTGCGCAATTTATTCTCGTAGAAATGCATTTCGGAACCTCTTTTAAATCCTTTATAATCATTCCAGCAATTTGCAAAAGCAATCTGCTTAAGATTGTGACAGTTCCTATCATGTTTTTCATCTACAATTATTTCTATTGCTGCAAGTTTCTCCCTGCCGTTTCCATCCAAGAATGTCTGAGACTATCTTCACTGACATACTAGTTCAAGTTGCTGCTGCCCTTAGAAAATCTCCAAATGCATAGACCTAACAGGATTGTTTTGATTTATGGCCGCAGCAATGAAGGGTATGAGGTCAGCCACTTTTGTACTATGTCGGCAAATTCTGTGTGTGTGTTTCTCTGGATGGTTTGTCACTTTTGCAAGATGAATTTCTGAATAATAATTTCTGAATATCTAAGTCGTCTAGCCATCCAGCATCTTGTTGTTCCCTAAAAATAGTAAGCAGGGCTTTTTCAGTCGTAACTAACGTTTTGGAAATCGGTGGACAGCTAGTTTCCATTCTTAGCTGTCATCAATAGTTGAGTTCATGGTTATCAATGATTTTCAAAGCATCGAGGCGAGAATGAGGCAGAAATGTTCGCATCTGGTGATTCTTAACCTTGACTTTCCTACTATCTAAAATAGTGTTAGTTATCTTCAGTTTAGTTGCAGCTATGTGTGCACTGGTTTTGTCCAATTGAAACAGCAAAAATATATTTTGTAAAGGATTTGCAAACAAGTAGAATCATGAGTATGATGCCAGTATATGACGGAAAAAATCACCGTGGAACGTTAATCAACGACAGCGAACCAAGCGTCTCATTCTGTTAGTACAAATATAAATAGACGAAAAGCAAAAAAAGACAGCAGAACAGACATGCTTAGAGCACATAATATTAATTACTCTAAACGGGAGCAAAAAAAGGAAAGAAAAGAAAAGAAAAGTAAGAAAATAATTCGCAGAGAAACAATACGGATCAACAAGAACTGAAAGAGTTCAAGCATAAGCCTCCACTGCTTCTTTTACAATTTCGTTGCAAGGTTAAGTGATGAATCGAGATGTGGATGTGAGAAAAGTATTCGTTGGCATCAGCCTCAAATTTTTTAAAGAATATTTTGTCTCATTGTTGATTTCATCTAGTTCTCGATGCTCATCTTGTTGACATTTACTCGTAACTCACGAAATTATTATAGTTCGGTAATGTAGAATATCTTATTGAAGTCCGAATTTCTGCAACGACTTGGTCTATACCATTAAGTTTTTTTCACATTTTGGAATGTCTCAAATTCCATGATATTCAGATTAGTTGCATAGTGACTGAGCGTCCTAATCTCTTCTTCTCTTCACATAAATTCTTTCTCTTTTGAAAAGCACCCTCAAGGATTGCTTGCCATAATTACTGGCTATAAAGAAGAATATCTTAAATTTTTGTAATCTGTTCCTTGATTTCCTTTCAATATCAAAGACTTTTATGACGAACATTTAAGTATTGTGGTAAATTATTTTATTTCATTTTCGGTTATATGAAGTTTTATTATATGAAGCTAGTTTCATTAATAAAACTAGCTTCATATAAAGTTCGAAGTGATTGACAGTTTATTAAAGTTGATGTTAGTGCTTAATTAATTTGTCATTCCGATAACGCTTTTATTCCCTAAAGAGTGTAAGAAATTATAAACTTTAGACACTGAGAGACAGTCAATCTTTACCCTTAGCCAATCAAAGATTGGCTAAGGGTAAAGAAGGCCCAAACTACCCATGAAATTAAAACAGCATCGGTAAATAGAGCAGCAGACACCTGCCGCCGTCTTGTGGTTCCTTACCCTAACACAAACATGTTTTTGTTGAAATAGTGTGAGTTCTACGTCGATTTTCTTCAACTGCAGAATGAAACCCCGAGTTTCCCGGAGGAAAATAAAACTCCCGAACCAGAGATCGACTAACTCGGGAACCAATCGAAGAATCTCGATTTTTTCAGCATGAATTGCAATATGGATAAAAACGCCATTTCCACAAGGTTACGCATAATTCATCGATTAAAAATATTCACTCTGGCCTCTCTCTAATTAATTAGCAATAATAGCATCGCCTACTTCCTTTGGGGAACGAAAGTGTTAGTAGATTTATTTATTTATTTATAATAGCATTAAAACAAAATAGCATCCGCTTTCCTTGACCTAAATGTCATGCTACTGATCTGAAGGCTGTCTTTTAAGTGTTTAAATTTTGGAAAAAAAATGAGTAATCTCTCACTTTCATGAACAAGTCCTTTTTTCTTTATGGTCTTTTAGTAACTGAAAAAATAAAATAAAATAAAATAAAAATAAAATAAAATGATGAAGTTATTATTTGGAGACCCATAAGCCAAGTGTTTACAATTTTACAAAAGTCCTAAAGTTTGATGGATATAACACAATATCTCTGAGGTGTAAATAGACCACTTTTGTATAAACTATATTACATTATTTATCTTTTCTGTTGTAGTTGTAAACTTGTTCATTTCTTTTTTCTTTTTTCAGGAAGTATAACTTGTGCCTGTGTTTTGTTATCAGGGAATACTAGTGCTAATCCTTGTGAAGAGAACCTGTTGTGTAACCTGAGAACTATCCGATGAATGATTTTTTTTTAATTTTATTTTAGCATGATGTATTTCTATTCCAAAATGTCTCTTCCGTCGTTGCACGTCGCTGTATCTGATAAAAGAGCAAGTTAAAATGTCGAACAGCCCCTAGAATATTTATTGAACATTAATTTTTAATCTTATGAGAATAAATTTTAATGCTCTTTATTTTCTATTATTTGGTGGTCTTCTGGTTTGGAATTATCGTCGTATTGGTTTTCACACTTTGCACAAGTAATCCTGTACTGAATAATGGCGCAAAAACAGATAATTAATATAAAATAGGACAAGAAAGAGAGGCAAGGAAACTGAAATCACACAACAGATAAAGTGATTAAATCAACGACCAGTCAAGATAAAAAATGGTATGCAGAAGATTAAAAAAAAAAAAAAAGAAGAAGAAGAGGAATGGTTAAGTAGGCTAGTGGAAGAAAAGACAATTCATAAGATGAATTACTCCATAATGAACAGCAGTGTAGTGTTTCCCTGATGTTATTTTAGTTGGGCAAATATGTAGATCACATTACGAGCACAGAGAGTGAAAAGCGAAATTTAGTAGTGGAGAATGACAGGGAAGGTGAAGTCAGTGGAAGTAACACGCACACACGACACTTACGAAGCTTTAGGATGAGTTAATGTAGTCCTTTAATAGATCAACATCAGGCCCACGGTGATGTGGTAGAAAGGCAGAGAGCACAGCGGAAGTAAGTAGAAAGAAGCGGAGACGAGCTTCCTACAGAAGGAAATGAGGGGTGAGTTTCATTCTATACTCTTTACAACGGTTAAGCAAGAAAGGGGAAAAAAAAGTGGAAAAGAAATTTTAAGCGACCTAAAGGATTGGTGTTAAGACGAACGATCGAAGTAAACGTGATGTACGCATTGCGATAGTTCGCATTTTTCGACCTGTTAAGTGAATATTTTTCAGACGCGATATTAGTTCTAGTGAAGAGGATTTCTAACAGACAATCCTACATTGGAATTTGCTGACTCCCTCCAGTCTGACACCAAACTAATGAAGTGTCAATGTTTACTGCAAATAAAACAGCGAAATGAAATAAAGAATCAAGATAATGACATTATTTTAATATTAAAATGTTACAGTAATGAAATTCAGTTAAAAATAATTTAGACCTTTTGAAGTTTTTGAGCCCTGATAACTCAAGTTCAGTTGAGTTATGGAAGCAAAACTTTCCCTCCCAGAAACTCGGGTTTTTCATCTCTCGTAGCTAAAAGAATAATATGCACGTTAACAGACATAGTACAGTGCTCTCATAGCCTTAAATGCTTCGTCCGTAATCCCAAATAAGAACACCACCACCAACAACAACAACCAAATTGTAAAATTGGTGTGTTCTTCAAAAGCTGACCGATGAATTCTTTGAATCGGAGATCATAGAAGATACAAACTAATAGTAATTTAATTGACATGAAATTTAAATACCACTCTTTGATTACATTCTAGTGGTCATTGTTTCTACATACTGAAATTATGTATGAAAATAGCTGTCATGACATTGAAACCCTCAACAAAGAGCTAATAAAAGGAGACATATTGGGACTTTGAGCTAAGTCTCTAATTTTTAAGGAACTCATACCAAGGCAACTCCCATACGAAAGGCTGCATTCCAGTCACTTCGAAATTCTTTAATTTTCAACGAAGAATTGCTTTGATATCTAACTATAGCACAATAATGGATATTTATGATCATTCATTTAACTATTAATTTAAATGTTTTTGTGGCGTAATCTCTTGAAGGCGAATAATGCATTACATTTCTCGAAGAGGTAGTAAAGTTGGTAATTATTTAGTAAAATAAGGCACTGTGTATTAGAAATGTGGACGAATTATACAATATTAGTATCAGCACTGTGGTTGGGTTGATGAGCTAAGGGTAGATAATTTGGATACTCTACTCTAAAGGACAAACATGGAACTTGTTCAAGCAGCTTCAAGTCTCATTTAAATAGTGTGATGTCCTCAAACAGGGAGATGAAATTCATCTATTGCCTAAAGAAATTCACAAACAAATGTTTGGAACTCAAGTTTGGGTTTCGAATCCATAATTCATCCAATGCGCGCTGCATATAAAAAAAGAATGTCGGTAGTGTAAGACTTTGCCCTGTCACTCGATGCCCCGGGCGAAGGCCCGGATCGTCTAATGCTTCTCAGCTCTATACTACACATAGCGAAAAACAATTTGCAGTTTTTGCTAAATATTATTAAAAGTCGCAGTATTTATTACAATATATTTAGTGCATATCCACATTTAATAAATGCTAATGTTAAAATATGTTTTTATTTTATTTCTTCTACTCACTTCAGCTACCCTTGAGGAAGGCGTCCCTGTGCAACAACGCCTTCTTCAAGAGCCGCTGAAGTGAGTATAAATCACTTTCACATAAACAAAAAGGATATTTCCTCGTTGAAACTCGAGTTTTTGACTACGTCGCTCAAAAAAAAAAAAAAAAATCGACTGCAGAATTCACAGTATTTCAAACATCTGTTCTACCTGTTTGGATTTAGGGCCACAAGATCGCAGTACTTGTCATCTGTAATATCTGTTCCCCCGAAAGCCTTGGTTCATTCATAGCTTTGAGTTCACTATCAGTGATATCTGAGGGGCCGAGACGAGTTGCCAACCGATCTTCAAACAAGGTGGTTAGCGCTATGGCAGTTCTGCCTACTCCCAAGGAATCGCTGACTTTCAATTTTATATTTATTTTTAAAACCGTGAGAAAAATCATTCCTCTTGATTTATGTTAATATAAATTATGCTATGTTACATAAAACAATATTTAGATTCTGACATATTTATGTTGACAAATTATGATAAAAAACCAGAGTATATTTATAATGACATAGATTCTAAGTCAGGAGTGCCAAATTCAATTGGACCGCGAGCCATTTGTCATAAAAGTATATCTCGATGGGGGGCAAAAATGTTTTCGACTCAAAAAAAAAAAAAAAAAAACAGCTGCACGGATTAGAATCGAAGGGAAATGAAAGAATGAGTAAAAATAAACTGGAAAATTAATAATGAAACTTTAATTTATTCTAAGCCATTATAATACATAAAATAATAGTATAATGATTATGACAACTCAAAAAAAAGCATATTTTTATTATATTAATATTTACAAATATATAGAATTTAAACCAAATTAAACCGAAATTAAAATATTATTTGAAGAAATTAAATATTTATACACTCTAAAATAGTATAAAGTCACATTAATAACCATCGCAAAAATTTACAGAGCCTCCTATTAGTTTGAATTTTTTTGTGACACGTTTATTGTTGACACTTGACACGTTTATTGTTGACCAGCTTGCCAAAAAAATTTGGATTCAAAGATTGAGAGCATACGACATTTATTATGGCAGAAAGATTGACGTCGGTTAGTCTTGATCTGTGGGCTGTTTTGCTACCTTTCATACACGAGAATAATTCTTCGCATAAATAGGTGCTTCCAAAATAACACATACGATATTTGCTGCAAACTTTTTTATTTTCGAAATATGAACTTTTTCGAAATTAAAGGAAAAAAGACCTGTAAAAAGCGAAAAAAAAAACTCTTTTCTCCTTAAAATCTTTAAATCGCCTATCAAATTCTTCTTCAGTGTTTTCTAGTTTGGGATAATATTGAGAAAAGGTAAAACTTTGATTCTTATTGTTCAACTCTTCACACATAGAAAAGTAATTTAAACTATTTTCTTTTAAATGATTTTGAAACAAAACCAATTTACATCTAAAACTTGCCCGTGCATCACATGTGTGGTATTAACTGATCTTTTCCCTGAAGTTTGGCATTTAAATCATTCAAATGTCCTGTTATATCAACTAAGAATGCTAAATCTTGTACCCATGTCTGATCGTTAGGAAATGCAACATCATCATTTTTCATTTCTAGAAACAATTTTATCTCCTCTAAAAGTAAAAAAAAAAAAAAAAAAAAAAAAAAAAAAAAGAAGCTTTTTAGAACTTTATGGCAAAATAACCAACGAATCTGTGTAATAAGGTAGTCCTTCAGATTAACTCTCCAAATCATAAAGAAATTGTGCAATCTGGCGGTGATTGAAGCCTCTGAATCGGATGAAGTTCACGGTATTTGTCACAGGCTTGAGTACGCCTCTCATTTCCAATGCTTTGGAGCACAGGACCAGCTGATGAATAATGCAGTGGAAATATTGCAGTTTTGGAATGCCTGGATACATTTTTGAAATTGCGATATAAATTTTTATTATTGCAATTATATTATAGCAGGTCGTTGCATTTATATTGTAACTATAAATGTCGTATGAAAACGAATAAATCGAATGCTTAAATCGATATTTCTGTTTTATTATAAAAAGCAACCATACTTTTTTTCTGTATCTTTCCTTGAGGTGTCACGGGCCGCAAGAAATTGGTTTGGGGTCACATGTGTGACACCCCTGTTCTAAGTGATAACTAATATCCACAGTATTTTCTGTTAACCTGCAGCTAAACGCCTGTCTTCAGCTGTAGCCAATTTCCGCCGCTAGAGGGATGAAATCAGTAAGAAATATACATGCCTATTTCATTACGTCACACGTCTGATATACTGTATTTGAGACTAAACATTAGTCAGCGATATATGAAGGAGTGTCGGCTAGATAACACAAGAAATATTTCGGTTTAATTGGTGTCAATTATTTTTGGCAGAGTCAGATATTTAAAACATAGTCTGAACTACATGAAGACATAAGGATAATGATGACAAAGGAGAAGGAGTCCAGATTCCGTACATGCTGGCAGCTTTGAAGAACGCAGAGTTGAAATACCTCCTTGCGTGTGAGTGAATGCACGTCCATGCAATTCACTGTTTTTCGCTTACAGTTCAGTAATGCTGCTATAACGATGCACAGCGATCTCAGATGACGCCACTCTTCACAATGCTCTTGAACTAATTTTATACTTTTCAACCCCATTGTCCTCCTTATTGAACATTGACCCATTTTATTTTATCACGTCATCCAATGTTCATTACTGAAAATGGGAACGTTAAAAGTGATTCTTGTCCCATCACGTACAAAAGCGTTAATTATAGATTTTATTTATATAAATGTTAAGGCATTCTAAATCATTAGCTGTGTTTGAATGAATCTATTAATGGAATCATTTAGTACTTTTGAATCTTAGTTGGCAACTACTAACTTTATGTGTACATATTAGAATTGGTAGGTGCTGAAGCTGTAATAAAGTGTCGTAAAATGGAATTTTAATCACGTATCAATCTCACTTCATTCCCCAACTAAATACGTTCGCACAACATCCATGAAAAGTGTATTGTCGAAGGAAGACTGGCAGCTGATCCTTTAAATGAAATGGACAACTGTCAGCAAAAGACCATTTACCAGAAATATCGCTCCATTGTATGGATTTGATATATAAGAGAAAGAAGCTATCTGCTGATGTGTTTCTTGAAAGATGAAGGATGTAATCTTTGAGGAAGCCAGAATGAGGAAAACTGTTTTTCAAAGAACAGAGGTACATGAAATGAAACGAAAGGGAAAGAATAGAAGTTGGTTTCTGTGCAGGATGGGATATCATTTAATCATTGCCTTTTTCTGGATAGCATCAAGCATTTTGGAGGGTTTTAGGTGAACCATTTCAAATTTGTAAGCAGTATTCCAAGGTTGAGAAGATTTGGGATTTGTACAGTGTTAGCAGTAGTATAGATCTAAAGTGATATACTGAATTAAAAATGTACACTAAGATTTTTAAAGGCTGAAGTTGCTCTGGTTAAGAATTCAGCAGTTTATGGTAAAGGCGATGTTCATTTGCCATTTTACTGTAATGCTAAACCTGGGCTACTGAGAGAAACTCTTTAGCTTCTTTTCGGCTTCTTTCTCCTCCTATCGATCCTGCACACCTACCTTCAATTGAAAGGGCAGAAATGAGGAGACATCATGAAACTGAAGTGTATATTCTGTATGACACACACACACACACACACACACACACACACACACACACACACACACACACACACACACACACACACACACACACACACACACACACACACACACACACACACACACACACACACGCGAATTTCTCACGATGTTATTTGCTTTTCTTTAATTCTGAACAACTGACCCGAATTCTAGAGAAAGGATCAATGCATAAATCTCTGGCATGAAACAGAATAATACTGGATCATAGGATAATAGACGCAGGTGATTTGATCTATTTCCTTCACTAAAAGGACAGGCACTTCCTCTAGAAAAGCCTAATGGATTCGTATTGCCTACAGCTGACGTTTCATTTATTCTCGGTGATACTTCACAGATTCACAGCGAAACTCTGTGCTGGCCAGCTTAATATTTTCACTCCATATCTCAGAATTCTTCTTCCTCACCCACAGGGCCGACAATAGGAATTTTTTCGCCCCGTGCAATAGCATATTTTGTCGCCCCTTCCCCTAAAAAAAAAAAACTCCTTTAATGATGTCTTAAAAGCCATGATGTTAAGCTAGGCTTCAACATGTCTGATCATAAATTCTAAATTTCAGTAGCATTAGCTAATGAAAATTCATAAGTTAATGAAAATTTATCATAAACTATATTTTTTTACAGAAAGAGAGAGACAACTAACCCTTTAACGAGTATTTTGGTCTGAAAATGCGGAAAATCTGTACGGGTAATTAAAATCAAGCGAAGACGAGTATAACCCTTGGTTAAAGTGGCAATTATTAAAAGTTAGTTTATTTGAAAAATCAATCATTTTATTGCTCCAAATTTCATTAATATCACAAATACTGTCAACACAACATAAAAAATATTGTTTTTTAAAGACCATGAAAAATCCACGAACATAGAAAAAAAGTATAGCAATTTGCGGTACGATTATAGTTTATAAAAATTCGGATTCGACTTGCTAAGAAACACTACAAATTAGGAGTGCTTTGCGCAATCTATTTAAAAAGTTTTTCGGAGAATTTTTCATTATTTTCTGGAGGAAAATTAGGCACCGTTTACACAGCTCGTACAAGAAATTATTTAAATTGCATGCAATGGTATTTTATTTACTTCGCATACAACATTATTTTCATAAAAAATGCAAAAAATCATTGATCATTAGATTCCTTTATAATAATAAGAGAAATATGTTTTATTAATTTTTACTAAAATTTTAATTTTTGTCACAAAGGGTAATTTATTTTTTCGCACGACGAGAATACTCGTCATTACCTCAAAAAAAAGTAGTCATTTCGAAAAAAAAATGTCGTGTATACTCTTCGAACACCGTTAAAATGTTAAAAGACAGAAAGAAAATAATGTACTATTATTAAATCACATGTAAGTAATGCTCATCACGTCGTGTAGAATGAAGAACTGCTAAATCACAAACACGTAACTCTGGTATATATAGTCTGGTTTCAACCGATAAGGAACAATGCCTTTTTTAATTTATTTTTCGTATAGTTTAGGCCAATTTTGCCGCCCCAAAAAACTTGTCGCCAGGTGCAAATGCACTTGTTGCAACGTCGGTAGAGCCAGCCCTGCTCACCCACAATGAAGGATAACATATTGAAATTACGTTTTACGTAATGCAAAATATTCTCCACAAAAAAAAAAAAAAAAAAAAAAAAAAATCCTAAAACATGACAAATTACAAATTTCCAAGCAGAAAATCGAATGTATTAATAATACTTGTCAAATAAATTTTCATATCTATTTCACCAGCATTCGTGGCCTTAATAGTAATTTAAATGATGAGTATAACTGTTTACAGCCACCCACACTAGACAACTCATTCCTAACCAAACCTCATCATCATTATTATTACAGGATTTCGTTAAGATTGAGAAAGAAATAAGACTGAAAAACAAATACCTAAGATTCATAATAAACAGATAAAAACATAAGAGTTTAATAGTCTCTGAGACGAGTGCTTTGCATTATTGTGCAAAAAAATATACAGTTCTATACTTCAAGAGTTATACAAAATCTAGAAAAATTACCATTTGATAATCTAGAAAAATTACCATTTGATAACTTCATCATAACACTAATTACGGGTATAGAGCATATTGGTCTGTTCCGGTCTCATTATCCATCCAATATCCTTTTTTGAGGTCTACACTGCTTTCTCTTTCCAACTAGCTTATATTTTAGTATGATAACTTAATGGGACATTTCGATTCGTTAAGTGTTTCATTGTACGTTTCTTTGTAAGTGTTAACCTTTTTTGCACTATTTGCTAACTGCAAATCTCGGTAATTAATGATCATCCATGTGGATTCCATCGCTGTCAAACCACATGGGATCTTGTGCGTATGGCTGGCTCACCTACGTTTGGACAAATGCCATAGTAAAGGCCGAAAAAACTGAACAGCTGCTCTTTGACATTTATAGATATTTTATTGAATTTGACAAAGACTTTGTAAACAAGGTGCTGACGTATGGTTAGATTACTGATTTTTTTGTTACCTAAATTGGTCCCGGACGTTTTATAAGGCACAGTAGGTGGGTCTTTATTTTCAAACAACTCCAATGTTATCGGAATACCTCAAGGCTCTTTCATCCACATTTTTCTGTCTCTATATGAATATTCTTCCACTGACTGTAAATTCCATCCATAGCTTTGATTCTTATTTGAGTAACTTGCGTTACACAAACAAACTTCAAGAATAGCTCCAACAGCTGGTAAGCGATCTCCATATTAAACTCCAGTAGAGAAAGCGATAATCTTGCTAACCTGATGCTAGTGGAGCTTATTTCGTACTTTGTTTTTAAACAACCTCCCCCGCACCTATTTCTATCTTTAAGCTATGAATTCTTAAGATGTCAATATTCTACTGTCTTTTATGTATGAACACATCGGATCTTTTTCCTGGATACTAGAGGTACTAGGTGCTTTTCTAGGTACTAGATATTTTTGTTGGTAGTATGAGACCACCACCAATCTTGCTTTCGGGAGGCCTGAAATGGCTTGTAAAAACGAAATGCTTAATCTCTACGATAGGGCTCGGCTTCTTCCAAAAATAAAATTTTCAAGTGCGAAACTACCATGTCTCTTGTAGGCACCCAGTAGGTCATGGCGGTCTCGCATTGGACGATGAAATTCACTTGCAACCTAAACACATCCCCAAGCACCGATACTAATTGCCATTAATACATTAAGCATGACCATGACATAGATACTAATTAATGACATGTCGAGTACTAATTGAAATCATATCGAAGTATACAATGTTCGAAGTATACGAAGTATGAAAAACCAATGTTCTTCTAAATGAGCAAATGTTAGTATAGTGAACTATTATAAAGCAAAGAAAGCTACATTGTTTCGGCCATTTTGCACCAAACCTGCTACCACATAACGACATCGATTTATTCCGAATCGAATTCCAAACTTACCAAATTACTCTTTTCCCATCTCGTTTTTTTTTTTTTTTTTTTTTTTTTTTAAGATTGTTCTTTTATCTCCATTTCCCAACTCTTACAACCAGTAAATATGAAAAACCAATGTTACTAAATTTTGCCTTTGTTTCCAGCCATCATCACGTTATAGTATCGATTAAAACAGTATTATATTAGAGTAGTTATTCAGTTCAAAGACTTTCTTGTTTCCCCTTAACTTCCTGCTCCTCCCCAGTACTAATGTACAATAGATGGAACAGGTTCTAGTGTATAAGATTACGTAAAAAACATAATAATAATAATGATAATAATAATAATAATAAATATCTCGATGAATCTTTTAGATATTAGCATATATAATAAATATATAATACGCGATAAAAATTAAATAAATTTTGTGCTATGTGTGCGGTGCTCATCCACAAAATATCAGTATCACTGATATTATATTTTTCATTTATTCCCGTTAAAGACTCCCCAATTGTTTGCAGACTTCGCACGATTCCTAAAATTGAACACAATATTAATAATATACTGTACTAATGCTTCATTGTCCTCTTCAGGAGGGTAATAAAGCATTAGTGCTTCATGAAGAAGGCGCTTTTCCCCGCGTAAACATTGCGTCACATTCGCGTTAATAGTCTGGGTGTGCTTTCAAAATGCATACACCTTTGAGCCCTTAGAAAAGATGTAAAGAGGGCGCAGCAGGTCAAATTCTTAGCTTTCTAATATTTTTAAACTGCTGAGAAGACGGGTCTGGGTGAGCTAAAATTTTGAGCTCACGTAGCATCTGTGATTGGTTATTGTGTCAACCAATCTAATTGAACGTTGTCATGTTAATTCTTTTTTTTTTTTTTGCTTGTGCAGTATAGCATCTGCAAAGTTGATGTTGCAAAGTTTTTTAATAGTATATACAGAAATTTTTATTTTAGTCTTTGGAAACAACAGACAGTAAAAAATATCCATTCCTGAATAAAAATGAATATTCTGTGTATTATAAGACGTTAGATCTACAACAAAATACCAGCATATGTGAGATTGATAAGACAGAAGAACAGCTGATACTGAAAAAAAAAAAAACTAATGAATTTAGGATTCCTGAAAGTGTAGATAATTCCAATAATGATCGGATGTTATGTACTCTGAGTCTCAGTAAACAAAATAAAATTCTTGGAAAACTGAGCGAAATATACACAAGCCAGAGAAATACACGTAACATGGGCAACAAATTTTACAATATGATTTGCTGCTCCATCAAACCATATTTATTCTTGCAATACTCTCTCTCTCTCTCTCTCTCTCTCTCTCTCTCTCTCTCTCTCTCTCTCTCTCTCTCTCTCTCTCTCTCTCTCTCTCTCTCTTCATATATTTTTTTAATTATGCCATCATAAATTCACTTATTCATGTTTAGACTTTTTCTGATTTGTGAACAGTGACCGGTTAGTTTTCCCTCTGTGTCTAGTGAATTACTGAGTGAAGTGTGAATTGTAAATTTATAGTGAGACAAATTTAACAGAAAAATACACTTTTAAAAGGTAAGTGTATGTAATTTAATATTATTTCACTTGTTAGTTTTATGATTTTTTGCTTTTAAACTGAAATAGTTTAATTTAGGATTAATTGATTAGTTGATTTTTAATAAAATATGCAGGTCAGTTTTTTATATATGTAATTGTACTAAAAACTATTAATTCTGAATACCCCCCAAAGAATTAAAGATCATTAAAATCGACGCAAAATGAAAATAATGTATTTATAGTTTACATCGACAAATATTATGTTATTCATAATACCTCTCTACAGCTAATATATATATATGTAGAAAGTTTTTTTATATAATATATGTTAAAGATACCAAGCTATTTTAAACCTGTTTTTAATCCATTTCCCAAGTAAGAAAACAGACAAGTAAGTCAAGTTTGTGCATGCAAGTAGTGCAAGTCTGGGTGACCTGCAAGTAGTGCAAGTCTAGACAACTCGTGGTAAAGGTGGAATAAGCTCGGATCACTATTCTTAATATTTACCCTTAATGCAAAGCACATCTCCTTGAGGAGATGTA